>NW_026109716.1:0-45294 GCF_013377495.2 Cygnus atratus
ACCATGGTGGAGGCCAGAGGGACCACAGGTGGCCCCCTTGTCTGCCAGCACTGCCTGCAGCTCCATGGTGGCCCTGAGGAGTTGCAGAAGCAGACCTGCAGCTGCAGCGATGCCCCAAAAGAACCTGAGGCAGTGAGGAGGTAAGTGATGGAGGTGCTATGGGGCAGGATTCTCCACGTGGACCATGCCAGCCAGCCCCTAGTGCCCCTACACAAAGCAGACAGCAGAACAAAAAGGTGGCTCAGGGTTTACTGGGAAATGACAGAGCGAACAAGGGGACACTGGGAGCCCCCTGCTTCCTACAGCTTACGGTAAGCACCGACAGTGATGTCAAAGAGACGAGCGTTGTAGAGCTGGCCCCGCTTGTCCAGCAGGAAGAAGAAGGGGCGCCCCTTCACCTTGAGGGGGATCATGGCAGGCACCTCGGAACGGTGGGCTCGGCACGAGACGTGGTGCAGCGGCACGGTGAAGGAGGGCCCACGGCCCAGCCCCAGCGGCCCGTGGGTGCTGATAGCCACGGCCGCTCCCCCCCGCAGCAGTGTCACCTGCCGCACGGCGCGCAGCGGGAACACGCAGCCCGCTGCCACGATCAGCGAGCCTAGGGGAGCAGGAGGGTCAGCGCAGCCTCTTGAGGCCCCCCCTCCCCCCAAACCTCCCAAGACCCCCGGCCAGCCCCTCGCTGCCCACCTTGTCTGAGCAGAACCCCTGCACCCCTTCCTTCCCCCCCAGTCTGGTCCCACAGCCCCCCCACCTTGCTCCGAACCACCCCCAGCCCCCTGTGCCCCCCTTCCCCCTCCCCCCCAGCCCTCACCCCCTCCCCCCTTCCCCCTCCTCCCCAGCCCCCCCCCAGCCCTCACCCCCTCCCCCCTTCCCCCTCCTCCCCAGCCCCCCCCCAGCCCTCACCCCCTCCCCCCTTCCCCCTCCTCCCCAGCCCCCCCCCCTCCCTGCCCCCTTTCCCCTCCTCCCAGCCCCCCCCCTCCCTCCTCCCCAGCCCCCCACACCCCCACCACCCGCCACTGGCCCGAGTCCAGGTCCAGCCGGTACCGAGGGTGAGGCAGGAAGCGGTGAAGCCGAGGCGCCACTTGTGGTCCCGGGGCCGGAGGGGGTCATCGGCACCGGGACCAGGATCAGGACCGGGACCAGGAGCAGGACCGAGATCAGGACCGGGTGCAGGGCGCAGTGCTGTGAAGGCGAAGTGGGCCAAGCCAGCCCAGAAGCACCCCTGCCCCACGCAGAAGAGCCCGACCAGGCGGAAGAAGGGACCGCGCTCGTGTCGGAAGAGCGTCACATCCCTGGGCACCGCCGCCTCCAGCTCCAGAGCCGCTGCCCGTGCCGCCGCCGCTGCCGCCGCCGCCATGCCACCCCTTCCGGGGCAGCCACACCAACACTTCCGGCTGCCAGCTGCACACCGAGGCTCCAGCATTTAAACGAATTTATTTATTTATTTACAAAAACGGAGAGAAGAAGGGGGAGAGGGGGAATAAAACACCGCGAACAAAACAGCAGGAGCCGAGGGGGCACCGCTCACTTGAGAAACGCCACCTCGGGGATTTTGCCTTCCAGCTGCAAAGAGAAGGAGAGGGGCTCAGCAGGGATCCGTGCGTGCCCTCCAAGAGGGGTCCTGGGGGGGGACCATAGGCATGCTCCCCCCACCCCCTGGGGGTCCTAGCAGGGGGGCACCTGCTCCCCAAACCCACCTTCAGCTGAGTGAAGACCTGCCCAGCCCGGCCGTAGTCCCAGTCATTGTCCTGCAGGCACCTGGGGTGGAAGGAGGGGGGGGACTTAGGAGGGATGCGGGGTGCGGGAGGCCAGGCTGCCTCTGAGGGGACACGGGGGGGACACACTCACTTCTGGGACCACTCGAGGTTCATGCCTGACTGCATGGAAAAGGCTGCCAGCATCTCCTGCTGCTCTGCAGAGAGCGTGGGGACGGGGCTGGAGGAAGGGGTGGGTGCCGGCATGACAAAGGCTTTGCGGATCTCCTCTGTGGTGGCGTTGCGAACAAAGAGCTCGTCGTTGACGATGCAGAGGCTGAGAAGGAGGGGAGTGGGGGGGAATAAGCATGGGGCAGGAGGCCGGGGGTGTGCCACCAGCCTCTCTTCCCTCACCCCTTACCCGGTGTTGCCAGCCGGCACAGCGATGAACATGCGGGTGAAGGCACGCACCGAGTCTCGGGATTTGCCGTCCACTGCGGAGAGTAAAGGAGATGGTGAAGGCCGGGGCACAGGGGAAAAGGCTTTACAGCAAGGAGGGGAGGCAGCCCGGCCTCACCTTCCTTGAAGATCCCGTGGACGGCAAAGCACAGCAGCGTGTTCTGCAAGAGAGAGGGTGGCGAGTGAGGCAGAGCCCAGCTCAGGGGTGGCCACAGGCGCCGTGGCCTCTGCTCACCGTCTGGGCGCAGACATCCACCACGAAGGAGTTGATGTCGTGCTGGGTCTTGGGGAGCTCATTGAGGAAGGCCACCACATTGAGGCGCGTGTGCTTGAGCAGCTTGAAGCGCATGGCTGGGGGGTGAGAAGAGTGCTGAGCCCCCCCCCACGTGGGCCTGGGGTGGTCCAACACAGGGTGGGGGCGCAGCAGGGGCTTACTGGGGTCCTTCAGCTTCTTCACGTTCCTGCTGTCCTTGAAGTACTCGTTCAGGCTGTTCCTGCAGGGACAAGTGGCCGTGAGGGACAGGACGACGAGATGCAGTGCAGCTGCCCTGTCCCGCATCGGGGGGGGCTCAGGGGGACATACCTTGGGGGGTTTTGGGGCCCGAAGGGGATGCTGAGTGAGCAGCAGGCGCCATCGTGGTAGGCATCGAGCAGCCCCTGCCTGTCACTTGAGTCATAGATGGAGTAGTACCTACGCGGGGAGGACAGGGATGGACGGGGGGGGCACACACAACACCACCCCGCCTGCCTCAGGGCCCAGCCCGCACTTACTGCTGTAAGAACCGCAGCACCAGCGCCTTCAGGTCATCGGAGCCGAAGTAGCTGCCCTGGAAAGAGAACGGACCAGCAGTCACTCCCTGCGGGACAGCGGGGCCCCCCCAGGCCTAACCGGGGCTGTAGGGGCCCCCACCACGGCCCTACCTTGCATGGGGGCAGCGTCGTGGGTGCCTCCACATCAAACGCGATGGGTGGCGGGAGCTCGTGGCCGTCCTAGGGGAGAGGCAAAGAAGGGGGTAAGGGGGTCGGCTCCCTCCTGCCTGCCCCAGGAGGACTGAGTGTCCCCCCCCGAAAGCTTCGGCAGGGGTCAGCCCCCTCCCTCACGCACTCACCAGGCGCAGCAGCTTCGGGAAGCGCTCTCTGACGGAGCTGCCGAGAGGGAGAGCAGTCAGCGTGGCGGCCGGGCTGCCCGCTGGGGCCAGGGGCAGCAGGAAAGGCCGCCCACCCTCCCAAAAAAACACTCCCCCCCCTCACCTGCCCTACCCGGCCGCCCTCCCCGGAGCCATGGGGCACACAACAGGGCCACCCCACGTGGCTGCCTCCCCTCTCCCCGCTGTCACTCCCCCTCTTCCTGGGGGTGCCATACCAGGGGACTGCCCCTGTTCCCAGAGGGGTCTTGGGCTGACGAGGAACCCCGGGCCCCCCAGCCAGCTCAGGACTTACCTGGCTCGTACTCACCTGAGTGCGGGCGCCCAGAGAGGAGGGGAAAAGGGAGGGGAGACAAGATCCCACTGGTCGTGGCACGGCCACGGGCACGAGCCGCCTGTTTACAGCTGGGGGGGCCCCTCAGCAGGGTGACCCCAATTCAGCAGAAGAGGATGAAGCGGGTGAAGGGACAGAGGGGCAGGCAGCCCTAGGCAGAGCCTCTTCTCCTTTGTGCCGCTCCCTCCCAGACCCAAGAACGTGCCAGGCTACAGGCACGGCCACATCCAGAGCCAAGGCCCCTGCCAGCACCGGGGGCCAGCGCCGGTGCACCCAGGGGAGCTCTGCCCGCAGCGGACTGGGGGCCTGCGCCAGGCCTGGGACGGCCTCCCCGCACCGGCCGCAGCGGGGCGGCAGCGTTTGGCCACTGCACGGCTGTGCCTGTCTTAGGTTGTTCCTCCCATGAGGAATCTTACCCGTCTCTGGCTAGCCAGCCATCATCGAGGGCCAAGCGCGGGCGCGGGGGGCAGCAGCTCCACGGGGGGGGGGGACAGGGGCAGCAACGCCATGCCCCGGGCCATGTCCCACAGCCCCCGGAAGTCCACGGAAGGGTGGAGGAGCATCAAGAGCCCCGTCTGCACGGCAGAGGGGTGGGAGCAGCGGGTGGGCAGCGGGGCGCTCCAGAGAAGAGGCTGCATGCCCTGGAGACGAGGACGGGGAGGAGAAGAGGGAGGAGGAGGGAGCAGGGAGGAAGCAAGTCTCCGACCAGCTGAAACAGACGCTGCGCTGTCCTGCGGCGGGCAAGCAACAGCCCTTCACGGCTCTGCGCCACGACCAGGGGCTGTCGGGAAGCCTTGGGGGGGGTCTGGGCACCGGCAAGCGGAAGGCACGGGGGGGGCGGCCTCTCTTCATCCTGCCGTTCTGCCCCCCGCAGAGCAGGGGCGGCCCATGGGCCCCTAGGGCCGCCCCAAGGCTAACACTGACCTGACGTAAGTAGACTGGTCCCGGAAAGTGTCGCACAGCGGGTTGCCATCCAGCCAAAGCTCTTCCAGCTTGAGCCCCTTCACTTTGTCCAGCTCCCGTTCCGACTTCAGCTACAGCGGGGCAGGGAGAGGGGCCGTGAGGGTGCGAAGAGCGGCGTGTGCAGAGGATCAGGGGCGCTACCCACCTCGTTGCGAGAAAGGTCGAGGATTTTGAGGCCGGCGGCTTTCTGCGCCAGCTCGGACAGGTCGTCAAGGCGGTAGAGCTTGTTGCTGCTCAGGTTCAGAGACTGCAGCTGCAAGAACAGAGACAAGCGTCGGGACAGTCCCACAGATAACACTAACTCAGGAGAAGCCTCCCCGTTCTCACCTCGGGGATGTTTTCCTCGATGATGCGCAGCACAACCAGCATGCAGCTCCGTTGGTTCAGCACCACATCGATGCTCTGTGACACCAAGTCTGGGGGGGAGAGAGAGGAGAAAAGGGAGATGCAAATGGCATAAGGCACCGCCTGCCACAGTCCCGTCTTGCCCTCCATGTCCCCTGGGTGGGGAGCAGCGCTCACCTGGATCGACACGGAGGCTCTTGAGGTCCAACGCCCGCTGTGAGCCATCGTACCTTTTACTCATGCAGAGCTGCAACAGCACAAGAGAAGTGAGGGCAAGCAGGTGGCCCCCGCCCCGTTCCCCTGCCCCAGCCCAGCACCCGCTCCGCTCACCTTCAGCTGCTCAGTCTCCTCCGGCTTCAGTTCGTTCTGCAGGGACTGAGGCGGAGCCGATGAGTTGATAATTATCACCACCTAATGAATACAGAATGGGCTATGAGATGGCATCCTGGTGGGAAATGCAGCTACGTGAAACAAGAACGGCCGCTCTGCAGAGCTGCTCCCACGCAGATTGAGGCACGCACCTTGTAGTTGTCCCTGTCCGTGATCTTGCGAGAGACCTGCTTGAGCGCGCTGGCGGTGGTGGCATCCTCCACGTAGAACTGGGCTCGGTTGTGGTCGTAGTGGAACTTAGAAAGGAGCAGCAGCGGGCTCAGCGTGCGGCCAACCCCTGGAGGGTCTGCCAGACCCACTTCCACCCTTGGAGCCGCCCGCAACAGGAAGCGAAACCAAAGGCAGACCCCCGCTCACCTCAACAGGAGTGAAGGGAACGCTGCAGAGGTTCTGGATGGAGCTCAGCAGCCACGTCTTGTCATACTTCTTCCCGTACGGGATCTAGGAGGAAATTCGGGCAGCGCTACTGCGCAATCAGGACACAAGCGAGGGTGGCAACAGCGCGCGGCTGCTTTAGGGAGCATGGGGAGTCACCAACACTCCGCCTGGGTCAGGCATGGTGCATCTAGGCAGGACACAGCTGCCTTCTGCACCTGCCCCAGCGGGAAGATGACAACGGCCACACCACAGCGCAGGAAGAGGGGAGCTGCAACCCCCGTTCCCAGCACCATGAACGTCCTGAGGGTAGCTGCAGCGCCCAAAAAAGGGGTGCCGACGGCCGTGACCCCCCGTCCCCACAGCTCCTGCCCCACTCACGGTGATCTTGAACCAGTTCCTACGGCCGCTGTCTCGGCTCCCACCGCCACCGCCGCGCTCCGGGGCGGGGAGGTCGCGCCGCACCGTGATGTGGATGTTGGCCGTGCGGTTGGGCCTGGGCCCGTAGGGCAAGCTGGAAGGCGAGAAGGGAGAGGAGAACAAGGGGAAGCCGGCCCGGCCGACCCCCCCCGCGGCGGGGCCGCCCGCCCACGCACTCACTATCGGTTCCGGGGCCCGTCGTGGGCCTCGCTCATGGGGACGTCGCCGTCGTCCTCGTCCAGCCGCGCCCGGAGCCCGGGGCCGCCCCGGTTGCGGGAGCGGTGGTTCACCTCGCTGTACATCTTCCCCCGGAACGGGCCTCGGCCTTTCTTCCTGCGGCCCGAGAAGCCTCTGCCGCCCACGCGGTCATCGTGCTCTGCCCCCGGGGGCAGCGCCGCCCGTCAGCACCGGGCAGCCCCGCGGGGCCCCGGTTACCGGCGGGGCCTGCGGCCGCGTGCCCCCCGCCAGGCCCCGCCGGGTCCCGGTCCCGGTTCCCCGCCGCCCCCAGCCCCGCGGCCCGGCGCCCCGCCGCCACTCACCGCTGTACCCCCCCTTGCCCTCCTCCGCCATCTCCGCCGCTCCCGGTACCGACCGCGGCACCGCCGCCGCACGCCGCGCCCCCCGACGTCACTTCCGCCCCCCCCGCTCCCTCTAGCGCCCACCGGCGCCCCGGAGGCCGCGCGCACGCTCGCCGGTTCGAATCCCGGCCCGGGAAGCAGAAGCGAGAAGAGGTCCCATAATTTTAATGCAGCCCCCGCCCCGCATCCGCGGGCCTCAGGGGGTCCCCACAGCGTTAACGAGGCCCGCAGCGGCCCCTGGCAGGGGGCTGCAGGCCGGCAGACTGCAGGAGGTCACAGCCACCATGACCAGGCGGCCCCCGGGACCGGCCTCGGCGTAGGCTGCGGGAGCCGTGGCGAAGGGGGGCCCGGCGCGCTGCTCCCCGGGGGCGAGGGGGCTCCGAGGCTGCCCAAGGTCCACCACAGGCACTGCCAGTCCCTGGCGTATCCCTAACCCCGTCCCCCACTGTCCGTCTGAGCCCCGCGGTCACAGCACGGCCGTGTCCGTCTGTCCCGGCTGGAGGGACAAGGGGGGGGGGCCAGACCGGGGGATGCTCAGGCCAGGAAGACAACGAAGACGATGAAGAAGACGATGAGGATGAGGAAGATCTTAACCATCAGCCAGCGGTTGGAGGTGACCGACTGGAAGTACTTGAGGATCTCCCCGTGCGCTGCCTCCACGTTCAGCTGCGCGTCCTCCACGCTGGCATCGATCCTGCGGGCAGGGGGCGGACACGCTCAGGGGGCGGACGGACACACGGACAAGGTGGGGGGGAAGCAGGGCAGTGGTACCTCTGGATCGTCTCCTCCTGCTCCTTCACCATGTGCGCCAGCTGCTGGAAGATGGAGCCCAGCTCCACGATGGTGGACTCGATGTTCTGCATCGTGTCCGCCCGGCTCTGGATGTATGAATCCTGCGGGGCGAGAGGGGAGGTAGAGCGGGGCAGGCGCTGTCGGGCTCCTACCATCAACACCGTCACCCCAAAGCCTTTCGGGGCCCCCTCTGGCTCCCATCCCCACCTGCTCATCAATCAGCTGCAGCTGCTGGCTCGTCCGCGCGTCCATCTCAATGGCGACGTCCCCGGCGCGCTGTGGCTCGTCCTGCAGCATTGCCGAGCCGCCTGCGGGCACAGCGGATCCTGAGCAGAGGGGACAACCCCCCCCCAGAAAAATAAAAAAACCACCCCCCTCAATCCCAACGCTCACCCAAATTGCCAGCGGCCAGGGGCAAGGCGGAGACGGGGGCACGGGAGAAGTGCTCACGGCGGCTTCGCTGCTGCTTCAGGTTCTGGGGGGGGGGGGGTGAAATGGGGGCAGAAAATGGCGGCGGTGGAAAATGGCAGGGCG
Organism: Cygnus atratus; assembly: GCF_013377495.2. Taxonomy (NCBI): domain Eukaryota; kingdom Metazoa; phylum Chordata; class Aves; order Anseriformes; family Anatidae; genus Cygnus; species Cygnus atratus. The sequence continues at coordinate 8,030 of NW_026109716.1, forward strand.
AGGGGGCACTGGGGGGAGGGGCGGCGGCCAACACTCACCTCCGTCCGCACCTCCAGCACCGATTTGAAGTCGTTGGACATGGAGGCCAGCTTGGACTGGGAAGGGAAAGGGGGGAGATCAGCTGCTGCTGCGTGCGGGGGCTGTTTGTGTGTGTCCTCCCCCCCCCCGGCCCCGGCCCCGGCCCCGGCCCACCTGCAGGGACACGACGACGGTGTTGGAGTGCGTCTGGACATGGCGCCCGCTCTGGCTGCCCCGCGCCCGCACCACGTCCTGCAGCTGCGCGATCTGCTTGTTCAGGCTGTTGATGTCCTGCAAGAGGGGACGACAGGGTGGGGGGGGTCAAAAAATACAGCCCCCCCCCCCCAACCAACCAACCCCACGGCACCACCCCGTACCTGCTTGATGATGTAGGTGAGCTCCTCGATCTCCACCGCCTTGTCGTCAAAGAGGGATTTCCTCTTGGCCACTGCCAGCGTGGGGGGGGAGGGGACACGGAGCTGGGCTCAGGACCCTTGCCCCCCCCCCAAAATCTGAGCTCCCCCCCTCAGGGTCAGCCCCCCCCCCACTCACAGATGGTCAGCTTCTCCAGCTTGGCAAAGGTGTTGCTGAGATCCTTCCCGATGCGCCTGGGGGGGTAAAAAGGAGGGGGGACAAGGGGTTACATTGCAGCCGGGGCACCCTTCGTGTTCCCCCCCCAAAAAAAAACAAGCGGGTGGCCCCACTCACTTGGCCATGAGGCTGAACTCGCTGCGCTGCCGGGCAGCTCCTGCAGCCGCTCTGCTGGGCTGCAGCCCGTTCTGCTGGGGGGGACACGGGGGGGACGGGGGGTCAGGGCGCTGAGAGCACCCCCCAGTACCCCCTGCACCCTTCAGCACCCTCCAGCACCTGCCAGCAGCCCCCCAGTACCTCCCAGCACCCCCCAGTCACCCCCAGCAGCTCCCCAGCAACCCCCAGTCCCTACCAGCACCCCTACCAGCAACCCCCCCGTAGCCCCCCAGCACCTCCCAGTCCCACCAGTAGCCCATCAGTACCTCCCAGCACCTCCCAGTCCCACCCAGCACCTCCCCAGCACCCCCCAGTCCCCACCAGCAGCCCCCCAGTACCCCTCAGTCCCCACCAGCAGCCCCCCAGCACCCCCCAGCACCCCACCAGCAGTCCCCAGTAGCCCCCCAGTACCTCCCAGCACCTCCCAGTCGCCCCCAGCAACCCCCAGTCCCCACCAGCAGCCCCCCAGTCGCCACCAGCGCCCCCACCAGAACCTCCCAGTAGCCCCCAGCACCTCCCAGCTCTCCCAGTACCTCCCAGCACCCCACCAGTCACCCCCAGCACCCCACCAGCTCCCCCCAGTCCCCACCAGTAGCCCCCCAGTACCTCCCAGTCCACCCCAGCACCCCCACCAGTACTCCCAGCAACTCCCAGTCCCCCCAGCACCCCCCCAGCACCCCCCAGTCCCCACCAGCAGCCCCCCAGTCCTCCCCAGCACCCCCACCAGTATTCCCAGCACCTCCCAGTCCCCACAGCCACCCCCCATCTCCACCTGCCGGCCCTGCAGCGACTTGCAGGCAGACAGAAACTCCTGGGTCCTATCGCGACACGACATGACGTCGGCGCCTGGGGGGGGGGGGGCGGCCCGGAGCGGCGGCGGGGGGGGCACGGCCTGCGTCTGGGGGGGCCCCAGGTAAACGCCCTGCTCCGTGTTCCTCGAGCCGTGGCGGCGCCGCGCGTTCATCGGGGCATCACCTGCGGCTGCGGGGGGGTCAGCACCGGCCCGGGACCCCCCCCAATACCGGGAAGTACCCCAAATCCCCGGGATTCCACCCAAAAAGCCCAGGGAGACCCCCAAATCCTCCTCCCCCCCCCCCCCGCTCGGGCCCGGAGGGGAGGGGGGAGCGGGAGGGGGGGCAGGGGGCGGGGCTTCCGCTTGGCCCCGCCCCCTCCCGCGCTCACCGGGCCTCGCGCTCGGTTCGGCGCCGCTCGGCTCCGCGGCCCCCCGGCGACGCGCTGACGTCACTGCCACGTCTCGCCGCGGGCCCCCCCTTCCCGTGACGTCATGCGGCGCGCCTCCGAGCCCCGCCCCGCCCATCCCGAGGAGGCCCGGAAGCGGCAGCGCCCCCTGGCGGCTGGGAGGAGCCGCGGAGCGACCCCCCCGGCACCCAAAACCCCCCCAAACGCCCCCAAACATCCCAAAAAACGCCCCAAAACCCCTCCAAAGCCCCCCCAAACCCTCCAGAGCCCCCCAAAACCCCCTCAAAGACCCTTCTGAGTCCCCCAAAGCCCCCCAAACCCAAAGACCCCCCAGCCCCCCAAAGCCCCCTCTGAGACCCCCCCAGCCCCCCCCAAAACCCCTCCAAAGCCACCTCTGAGCCCCCAAAGCCCCCCAAACCTCCCCAACCCCCCCCCAAGCCTCCTGAAATCCCCCAAAGACACCTCCGAGCTCCCCAAACCCCCCCAAAGACCCCTCAGAGCCCCCCAAAGGCCCCCCCGAGCCCTCCCCCAGCTGCTTCACTGCCCCACACCCACCTCCAAGGGCACTTCAGCCCCCACAGCCTCATTTGGGGGCCTCGTTGGGGTTGAAGCCGCCCCCCCCAGGCAGCGCAGTGCCCCCCAAAATGGCTCAAACCCCCCCAAAAACGACAAGACGGGAGCAAAGCCGTGCGGCGAGCGCATCTTTATGTGCTGCACAGCAGCAAACCCACAGCCGAGGGGGGGCAGCCCCTCCTCGCCCCTCAACGAGGGGGCACAGTCCAGTTTGGGGTCAGGTTTTGGGGGGTCACGGCCCAGAGCTCTTCCGCTTCTTGGCGCGTTTGCCCCGGCCGGCCTTGGGGTCCGGCGGCTGCGTGGGGATGGTCTCCATCGAATCCCAGAGCGCGTCGCCCTCCTCTTCCTCCTTCACTTCAGCTGGCGCGGCCGGCGCTTCCTGGGCCTGCCAGGGGGTCGGGGGGGGGGGGAACAGGAATTGTATGAGCAGGAAAAAAGCAAACCTGCACCCCAAAAGCAGCCCCAAAGGCTCTCACCTCCCAGTCCTGGTGGCTGCTCAGCAGCAGGCAGTTCAGGCGGGATTTCAGATAGACCTGGAGGGACGACACGGCTCGGAAGGGGTCCAGGGGGCCGGGACAGCGGGGTCCTGGGGAGCCCCCACCTCACCTTGTGGCGCAGCCGCTTGTCGTCCAGGTCATGGACGCGAAGGAAACGGTCGAGGCCGCAGGAGGCCACGAGGGGGAGGGACGGGTGGCACTGCAGCCCCCGCACGCTGCCCGCAAAGCCCTTCAGGCACTTCAGCACCCGCCCTGGGGACAAAAACAGCTGAGGGGGAGCTGAGAAAATCATCGAGGGTCACAAACTCGTAGTTATTAGTGTACCATTTATGTCCAATTTTATTTGACCAACCATTAATTTCCCCTCTTCCTTCTTTTTTTTTTTTATTTCTCTCGTGACTACAAGACCTGTAATTTTTGTTTTTACTGATTTCATCCCATTTTTCTCAGCTATCCTCCTTATTTTGGGACAGAAGGACCATCCCCATATCTGCTTAACATCCTCCCCACTGCTCTGCCCGCACAATCGCTTTCAAATATGCAAGTAAAATTTTCTGCTGCAAAACCACATTTTGCTCCAAAAACACACATTTTTTTTCTTAAAAGGAGTGGCCGGGGGGGCAGCTCCGTTGCCTTCCCCTCCGAGATGCCTGAAGCTCACCTTGGCGCAGGTCGATGACGGCCACCTCCCCACGAGCGCTGCCCACCACAACGGAGCTGGGGGGAGTAAAAGGAGGGAAGAATTCGGCTCCTTCACCCCGGGGACACCCCAAGCGCCCCCCCACCCCAGCCCCAGGCTGCACTCACGTGGCTCCAGGCGCGAGGGAGAGCGCAGTAAGCGGGGACTCGCCGAAGGTGGTCTCCAGCACCGGACGCCGCTGTGGGGTGCTGGGGTCGTAGAGCCGCACCTGGGGACGCCAGGCAGTGACGGCACGGCCAGTGCCCCCCCGTGCCCGCCCCAAAGCCCCAGGGTCCCACCTGGCGGTGCGCGGTGCACGTAACCACCTTGTCGGATCCTGGCAGGAACTGGAGGTCGCGGTCCCAGACGGGGACGCGGAGGTCGAGCCAATCGTTCCTGACCTGTGGCGGGGAAACGGGGCGGGGGGGTGAGACAAAACAGGGTGCAGAAGGGACTCGGTGGAGTGGGGGGGGACACGTGGGGGGACACCCACGTTCTTGGCACGGAAGACGGGCTCCTCTGGGCGATGCAGGTCCCAGACTTTGAGGGCGTTCTCCTTCCCACCGGTGCCCATGCGGTGAGGCCGGGCTGGATCCTGGCGCATGCGGCACAGCCCCGCGCCCGCCTGCAGCTCCAGCTGGCACAGGGGGGGGTCACCATGGGGGGGACACACACCGAGCATGGTGCTCCCCGCCCTCGCGCCCCGAAACACTCACATTCTCCGCCACATCGTCACGCCACACCTTGAGGAGCCCCGACTCGACGCAGGTGATCAGGGCGCTGAGGAAGTGCTGTTATCACAAAGGGGGTTCGAGGGGGGGCTTTAGGACCCCCCTCACCGTAACCCCGTACCTGCCATGAGCCGCGAGGCCGCAGAAAGCACCGTCCCCGCCAGGGCACAGCCGGGTCTCGGTGAACTTCCCCTTCTCAGTGCTGAACAGCTTCACCGAGCGGTCCAGGCACCCCACCAGGACCTGGAAGAGGGAACCGCAGGGTCGTGGGGGTGCCGCCGACCCCCCCAACCCCCCCAGGACCCCTCCAGGACCCCCCCCCCCGCTCACCTCGGTCTCGGCGGGGTCCCCCCAGCAAAGGGCGCAGACGCCCTCCCCGCGGCTCAGCGCCCCGCCGCCGGTGTAGTTGGTGGCCTGCTTCTTCTGCAGGTTCACGCCTGGGGGGAGCCGCCGTGCGGGGGGGGGGGGGCGGTGTTAAAGGGGCCCCCCGGTACCGGGGACCCCTTCCCGGAGCCCCCCCCCTGTACTGGGGACTCCCCCCACGACCCCCCCTGTTCCTCTCCCCCATCCCGGAGCCCCTCCGGCCCCGGGAATACCCCCATGGAGCCCCCCAGTACTGGGGACTCCCCCCCTCCGTCTCCTCACCCCAACCCCCGAGCCCCCCCCCCCCCCCACCTTTAAGCGCTCCGGTCTCGGCCCCCACCCACACGTGGCTCCACCGCGCGGGGGCCGCCATCTTGCCGCGGTCCGTCCCCGGTCTCCGCTGCCCCGCCGAACCGCCGCCCGCGCTCTTTCGTTCCGGGGACGTTAAGGTTCCCCCCAGCACCGGACCCCTGAGCGCTGCGCACCAGCAGGAAGCGCAGCACTGAACGCGCTCCCCCCCCGAGCCGCGCACAAACGTTCCGCCCCTCGGGCGGGCCCACAGCAGGTCCCCGCAGCACCGGTGCCCTCCCCCTATGCCCCTGCCCACTCCCCCCCCCCTCTTCCCCCCTCCCCGTGGCCACCACAAGGGGACGAAATCCCCCAGATTCCAAACAGGGCCGCGGGGGGCAGCGACACCCCCAGCCCCCACCCCCATCAATTTAAACAGACTCAAAATTCAACAGATTTGGGGTTTTTGCTCAAAAGTTCTTTGTTTTATTGATTATTTCAGAAACCGTCAGCACCAGGCGAGCTTCAGGGCACCGTCGTCTTCTTCACAGGCTGAGGGGCGGCTATGTCCTGGAGCTGGGGGGAGGATGCAGTGAGCAGGGTGGGGGCACTCCCAAAATTCCTCGAAATCCCCCCAAAACTGCCTCAGGGGGAACCACTCAGTCAGGGGGATCAGCCTGGGGCGGTATCGTCTCATCCTCGGCAGCAGGACCCACCCACAAGCATCCTGTGCCCCCCCCCCTAGAACCCCACTCACCAGGACACAACCTTGGAGATCCTCGGGGGGGGGCCTGGAAAAGCAGAGGGGGGGGGGGTGTCAGGGTCTCACCAGCCCCGCAGGACCCCCGGGGCTGTGATAGCCCCGCAGTTTTTCAGGTGTTTGTAGGATTTTTTTCAGGGGGGGTTCAAAGTGAGCTAGGTGGGCTCATCATTAAAACTGTGGGGAGCAATCCCAGCCCCACAGCAGCACCCCCCAAACACTCACCTCAGCCCCCGAGCTCCCCCTGCACCGCATCTGAGGGCTCCTCAGCCCCCTGCTGTCACCCTGTGGGGACAAAAAGGGACCAGTCAGGGTCACCCCCCGGCCCAGACACCCGGTGTTCCCCCTGTGCCCGTCCCAGCAGGGATCAGAGTCTGAGTCCTCAACAGCAGCATTCAGCCGAACGAGATTCCTGAGGAATTCATCACGGCAGCAGGGACGGGCTGCGGGGTCCCTGCACCCCCCTGGCACACCCACCTGCACAGCAGCACCAGGGCAGGTCCAGCTCAGCTCCAATCCTGGAAGAAACGCCCCCATTAGCTCAGCACCACACCATGGCCACCTCCAGCACCCCAGCCCCGCATCCCCTCAGACCGTTCCCACAGAACGAGCCGTCCTCCTCTCTGGCCGCCGGCACCAGTGGGTTCAACCTTTTCAGGTTCTGGCGCCAGACGGGCAGTAAGACGCGTGAGGTTTTCCTCATCGGGCACAAAGAGCAGAATTTGATCACAAAAAAAGAGCTGGAAACTCACCATTGGCCCTCAGTCCGGGCCAGGCGGCTGTGGAGGGAAGGAGGGGTCAGCGCTGAAGGCAGCAGCGCAGCCCGGGCTGCCCGCTGCCGTCCGATCAGGGCTTTGGTAACTCAGATCTGCCATGAGACTCGTGTCGTCCAGCTCAGCGTGTCATCCCTTCGGACTAGCACCAGCCAGGCCCGCGCGCAGCAGGAGAGGCACACGCTTACCTGGGCCGGGGCGTCCCCGCTCCTGAGAGCTCAGCCTGCAGGAAGGAAAGCAGTCGTGAGGCCGGCAGGAGGGATGCTGCCACCGCTGGAACTAGAATTCCACTGAATTCCTGAGAATTCAAATGCCTGAGACGAGGCACAGCCTATCGCCTGTACGCACCTGCAGCAGGAGATCCCACTTCTAGAAGCATGAGAGGTGCTGCTGGAAGAGATAAATTAATTAATAACAGTTCTGCACAACCCCACACAGCCCCTTCCCCACAGGGCCGCTCCTGCCTCACAGTTCTCAGCACCAATCTGGCATCAGGGACACTCAGCCATATGCTTGTCCTGTGGTTCGTCACTGAACAGGGCAGAAGCAGCGATCCCTGACTGCCCACCAGCACCCAGACCCCAGGGGCACCCACGTGGCCCAAAGGGGCACAGAAAACTCCCCCAGAGCAGGCTGGATTTGCTCCTCTGCCTCGGGCTGAAGCTCCACTGCCTCTGCCCTCCTAAGGGAAAAATTCCACACCCCTACCTGTGAAAAATCTCTTACAAAAAAAAAAAAAAAAGGCAAACAAAGCTCACCTGAAAAGGGACCACGTGCGCACATGGCTGATGAATTCCACACCTTGAAAAAATAAAAGAGCCACTAAGCCATGCTGCATGCAGAACAGGAGTAAGACATCAAACGCCCCCATCCAAGGGCACATAAAGAACATTTCACGTCCACGGTGCAACAAAGACACATGCCGGGACACACCAGTGCCACTCAGAACCTTGTGAAAAGCTTCTCCACTTCACCATCAGAAAGAGAGAGTTCAGGAATCTCATCTTTGCAGCACTTCGCCCCCCACCACAAAGAGGAGCACAGCCGTGCTCTAACACAGCGCTGCTGAGCAGCGAGCACGCGTTTAATTCGTGGTCTTTTTAACAGAACAAAGCATTCAGGCTCAGCATTAAAGGCAGAGAAACTCACCTCTTTCAGCAAAACCATATGGACGGCTGAACCTTTAAAAAAGAGAAAAAAACGCGGTATTAGAAGCAATTAAGACAAACAAAAGGCCTTTAGCAAAGAGCGGGGAGTGCTACGGCCTCCCTCCAAGGATAAGGAACCAGGGCAGGGCGCGCCCGCTCTCCTCAGAGGTGCTCTAAGCCTTCACACCGCGGTCAGCTCAGGTCTGTGAAAGAGTTCATCACAGAGCGGGCCCCGCGCCGCGGCCCTGCCCCGTGCCCGCTCCCGGTAACGGGGCCTGCCCGCGCAGCGCCGCGAAATGGCGGCCCCCGGGCACAGCTCTCGCTGCCGAGTGAGCCAGAAGCTGCCCACGGGTACATAAATTAAGGACGCGGTATCAGAAACCGCCCGGCTCCTGAAGGAAACGCCCCGAGCCACCCCGGCGGAAATAAAATCTGAGCGCCCACCTGAAACCACACCCGCTCTACCGCCGCCGACAAAATGGCCGCCCCTACCCACCTCGCGCGCTTAAATAGGCCGCGAGTCATGCTGGGAGCGCGCGCCAAGAGAACGAGCCTGCGCACTGCGGCCCCCCGGCCCCGGGGAAAAGGGCGGGAAAGGGGCAGCGCATGCGCACAGCGCTGAGGGGGAGAGGCGGTGGGAGGGGCCGCCTGGGCGGGACTCTGACCAATGAGGTGGGCGTTGCCATGGTGTATGTAAATCAGGCCGGTGGGAGGGGCAGAGAGGCAAGGGGGCAGTGCGCATGCAAATAGGAGGAGAAAGGAATCCAATCAGCGCGCAGAGAGGAACAGGAGGCTCATGGGAAGCGGGGCGGGGCAGCGGCTGTGGAGGAGGAGGGGTGGGGATATGCTAATGAAAATGTACGCAGCCCAATGGGCCGCCGGGAGAGCTTCGCTGCTAAGATTTCGGAACTTTGGCTCAAAAACGCATTAAAAACCCAAAAACATGCACAGTGCGGTGGGGAAAAAGAGGAGAGAGAGAAAAAAGGGATAGTGAAATTCCACCGTGACGTCGATGTGTGGGGATCGTGATGGGGTCCCGCTGGAAACGTACACAAATAATTCGGCGGAGGGGTGGAGGGCGGGCTGCCCCGGGGGTGTGGGGGAAGTTGTCGCGGGGGGCTGCACGTTTGCGCAGGTTAAAGCGTGGAACTCGGAGAGTAGCGGAGGGGTTGCGTAATCCGGCAGCCGGAAGGTGCGGGGTGTTCCCGGGCAGTGGAAGGGCTGCTGAGCCGGTACGTGCGGGGTTGGGGTCCCGGGTCTCTCCAGAGCAGCGCGCTCTACGTGTTCGCTACGCGTGTTCTTGTTCTCGGTGGGACCGCCTTGCGCAGCGAGAGGGTTCCTGCCTCATTTTCCCTCTTCTGGTTGTTAAAGTTGCCCCCGCTCGCTGCCCAAATCCTCCGTCTCTGCCCCGCGGAGCAGCCCTGTGCGGCAGCAGCCGCCGTGCTCCAGCATGTGACAGCACTGCCGCCCCCGCAGCGCACAACCGCCCTGCTTTACGCACGCACACGCTCCTCTACTGAAAACCCTCGTCTTTAATAACAAAGCTCGGTGCCCAAAAGAACCCCATGACTGAGGGCTGTGGGCTTCGTGCCACACAATGCCCCTATGCCAGCACGGGGCGTAAGGCTGCGTCCTTTTGTACCGCTGGCCTCATCACCGCCTGCAGGGCTAATGAGGTGTCTGGGCCAACGCCACCTGTGCCTCCTCCCACCCTGCTCGTCGTGTGCCAGGCGCGCTGACCCTTCCTTCAGCTCCGTCTCGGATGTCCCCCTAGGATGGCTTCTGTCTCAGCACTCCACTCGGGGTCCTGGCGGTGCAGCAGCGGGATGGGGACTTCCCTCCGCTGCTGGATGACCAGCCAGGCCATCAACAGGCACCAGAGGAACATGTTGACCCAGGCTGATGCCTGTGGGATGAGGCACGGGGGGGAGATGCACAACATGCCCCCCACACACTGACTTCTTGGCTTCCCGTGGCAGGGAGGGCTTCAGTGGCTGCCCGCCCCATCGTACCTGCTCACCTGTGCACTGTAGAGGTTGCTGTAGAAGCGGCTTGGGCTGTAGAACACCCATGGCTTGTGCTCAGCCTCCTGACAGCTGCAGGAATCGAGAGCAGGCATGAGAAAGGGGGGGGACGCATAGGGGCAGCTGCAACACCACCCCCAGCCCGATCCTGCAGGGGTTTCCCCAGGCAGAGCTGCCCCTACCTGGCCAGCTGCTTGGTGTGCACGATGGAGGCACAGAGAACATCCATTCCTGTGCGGAGGATGCAGGCTGAGATGAGGAGGAAGAGGAGGATGACAGTAGCCATGACCAGGGTGAAGGTGAGGCATGCACGGCTCCTGCAGGAGGGGGGAGCAGCGTCAGTGGGGCAGGGACACCGTGGGGTGCCCCAGCCCCACGCCCCACTCACCGATGAGGCTCATCTGCGCAGCAGCTGTAGAGGAGCACCGCGAAGCAGCACAGGGCTACCACGACGGAGACAGCCGAGACGAAGTAGCAGAGGGAGATGTGGCTGAAGGACCTGGGCACCAGCGCAGTCCCGTTCCAGCTCACGGTGCCATAGAGTAGGCACTGGCCCCCAAACTCTCCCTGCGGATGGGAGCGTGTTGGGGGGGTGCCTCACGGTGACCCTGGGGGCTGCGGGGACCCAGCGGCACAGAGCAGCGAGGAGGAGGAGGAGGAGGGAGGAAGGAAGGAAGCCCAAACCACCCGTTCGGTCTCATACTTGTGTGACATATGGAAGGAACAGGAAGGGCTGGGGGCGCTCAGCATCTCCACACGTCCCAGCTTCCCCCCACGCCCCTGCACTGCAACCACAAACAACTCCCTGTGGGACCCGGCTGAGACGGGGCAGGGACAGAACCCCCCCACGGCAGCGCCACAGCTCCCCAAGGGGCATTGAGCCCCATCCCACCCCCCCGGTACCTGTGCCACGGTGAGAGCCGAAGCGCAGACGATGCCGCAGAGGAACACGGCCCCATGGAGAGCCAGCCCCAGCAGCCACGGGACAGACACCGCCATCTTCCCAGCCCACTCAGCCCTGCCTCCTCCGCCCCACCCCTGCTCTGCCGGCACGGGGCCGGGCTTTGGCGGCTTCCCAGTGCCGTGGGGCTCTGGCAGCTCCCAGCCTGTTTGCGAGACTTCGCCCAGGGGTGAAGGCAGAACACCCACCCGTCCGTCCGCAGCACAGTGATGGGGTAAATGCACATGTGGGGCGGGCAACAGAGCAGCGTCTGGCCATGGGACACCAAAGAGTGACCAATTTCACCAGGACAGGGGACGGCAGCACTCCATCACCCCACCAAGGCCACAAACCCTCCACGCTGAACAGCACCTGCTGCTTTATTAACTGCCCGGCTGGCACCACAGCGACCGGCCATGTCCTGCAGCATCCCGCAGCGCCCAGGGCACCCGCCATGGGCTCGTCTCAGAGGAGGAGATGGAGGGAGTACTCGGCGCGAGCCCAGCGCCGTGCTGGCCGGGCGGTGCGGCCGATCATGGGCAGCTTCTGGGCATAGCGGGAGATGTGGCCCGGCCCGTGGTGCTGGGGGAAGCTGGTCTGGAAGAGGCGGCCCCGGCAGCGCCGACCCGCCTGGCGCCCCGCAATGACGAAGCTGAAGCGGGGGGCACCGCGGGGGGCGAAACGGCATTTCTGGAAGACGTCGCGGGCCCCTGGCCGGTGGCTGGGCTGCCGTGCCGTGCCGCGGGCACGGGGCAGGCTGGCGGAGCGGTGCAGCGCCGGCCGTGGGCTCTCCTCCTCAGGCGGGCTGGCGGCAGCGCTGGCCGTCAGCTGCGGCATCTTGCGGGCCGCCCCCTCGCCCCCAAACGCCAGCGGCTCCTTCTCGGGGGTGCCGGGGGGCGGTGGCAGTGGGGCGGGGGACCGCAGCCCCGTGCCGAAGCGGGCAGCCAGGCTGTCGCCGAAGAAGTCGTAGAGCTCGCGGTACATGTCGTGCAAAGAGAGGGCTGGCGGCGTGAGGGCCGCCGAGGGGCCGCCGCCGCCCCCCAGCTGCAGCAGGGGCCGGCCCAGACCCAAACCTGCCTCGGCCGAGGGGTCCGGCCTGGGGCTGTGCCGCGGGGAGCCCTCCGGCTGCTGGCCGGCTGCCTGCTGTGCCTTCATCTTCAGCAGCCGCTCGACAGCCACCTGGGGAGGGAAGCAGCACTGTGTGCATGAGGGGAGAATCCCCTTGTCACCAAGGGGTGGTTCCCAAATGCCCCCGGGCCACTCACCAAGATGGCACCGTAAACTTTGTGCCCGTCCGCCTTCACCTGGGCGTTGGAGACTGAGTAATCATCCAGCACGGCCTGCAGGTTGGCCCAGTAGGTGGAGAGGTGCGGGTAGAGGACACGCTCCACTGCCTGCAGGGACAGGGGCAGTCGGGGGGGGGTGTTCTAGGGGCAGGGGCCATGGAGGGGCAGCGCTGTGCCCCCCCGACCCCGCTCACCTTCCAGCCCAGGGCGTGCAGCCCCACCACGGCGCCGTAGTGGGAGCAGAGAGGGCGCACGGGGTCGGCCAGCACTTTCTGGAGGGAGAGGAGAATCTGGTGGTAGAGGCCGCTCACCAGATCGCCGTGGGTCCTGCGGGTGACAGGGCGGACCCGCTCCAGTCCCCAGTCACCCCTGGGGACGGCGCCAGCCCCTTGGGGGACCCAGCGAGGGCACCCCCCCTCACCAGAAAATGCGGCTGAGCAGCATGGCGGCGTAGTCGCGCAGCGTCCAGTGGTCGTTGAGGGGGTTGATGGAGGCGGCCAGGGGCTCCAGGGTGCAGTACATGACGCTGCTGATGAGGCTGCGGACGTAGGAGCCCAGGCAGAGGTAGGGGTTCTGGATCAGGCTGCGGGCGATGTGCAGCAGCCGGTTCAGCTGCTCCAGGTCGTGGCTTACTGACTTCACCTTGGGGGAGGGGGGATGGGGGGGGGCTCAGCATGCAGCTGCACCCCCCCTAAATAAGAATCCTGTCCTGACGCACTCACCCCGCTGACCACGTAGACAAAGTAGGGCAGAAGGGCAGCGATCTTGGAGTTGCTCTGGAGGTCCTGCAGGGCCACCTGCAAGGAAGCCGAGGGGTCAGCCCTGCTCCCGGCGGGTGGGGGGCACCCTCTGGAGACCCCCTATCCCCCCCCCCCCACAAAGCTCACCTTCATTAGCTGGGGGTCATCACCCAGCACAGCCCGCGTGACGTGCTGGTAGTACTTGAGCAAGTCGTCGGTCAGCGTGGAGACGGCACTGGGCACTGCCAGGGAACGGTGTCACGGGGGGGCCCGTCCACCCCCCGGTGCCGTGGGGGGCCACAAGACCCCCGCCTCCCCCCTGCTCCTTACCGGCTCCCTGCGGCTCCAGGTTGCCTTTGCCATCCAGGTAGGACACGTGCACTGCAAAGGAGCGTGGTGGCGGCCCTGAGCGCTCAGCCCATGCCAGGCAACAGAGCCAGGGGGAGCACCGGGGGGGGTCCTCACCTCGCACAGCCGTCTCGGCGCAGCCCTTGGGGATGTTGGTGGCCAGGGCCAGCTCCACCAGGTTGACCTCCCGGTCCTCCTGGAAGTACAGCTCGCCCTCCTTGATGGCCCGGAAAGGCAGCGCGTCCTGGGAGCCGTAGCCGCACACGGCCTGCGGGGACAGGCGGTGGTGGGGTAACGAGACCACCCCCCCCGGTAACGGGCCCGGTAATGGGACCCCCCCCCGGGAGGCCAAGCGGGACCCGCAGCACCCACACCTCCACGTTGCTCCAGCGCAGCGCCCGGTTGAAATCCTCCACGGTGAGCTTGCGCCGCCTCGTGTGCTTCATGAACTGCGAGCTGTTCTGCAGAGCGGGCGATCCGTCAGCATGCCCGGTACCGGCTCCGGTAACGGTAACAGCACCAGTACCAACACCGGTTCCAGCAGCAAGGGAAGGGCCCGGCCGTACCTGCGTGGCCTCCCGCAGCCGGTAGCAGACGTCCTCGGCCAGCAGCGCCGCCACCTCGTCGCTGAGCTCCACGCCGGCGCTCTCCGCCATCAGCCGCACCGACTCCCGGGGCAGCTCCACGAAGCGCCGCTCCTCCCGCTCCGCCATGGCGCCGGCGCGCCTTCCCCGCCTGGCCCCGCCCACAGTGGGCGGGGCTATGCAAATGAGACACGGGGGGGAGAACTAAGGGCGGACCCCCAAGGGGGCGGGGGCGTCTGGAGGCGGGCGAGCCAATAGGGCGGGATATGCAAATAGACGGTAGCTGGCGGGGGAAGAGGGCGTGGTTATGTTAATTAAGGACGCGCACCCTTCTCGAAAGGGCTGCCGGGAGCCCCGCTACCAGGGAAATGGGGCTCGGTGGGGAACGGAGGAGACCGGAAAACGGAGGCGTTGGAACACGGTGCAAGCGGCGGAGAACACGGGGAAGGCATGGGCTGACCAGGGACGGGCGGCTTCGTCGTGACCGCAGCAGTGGGGGTACGCGATGACGTCGTGCCGGGGACGCACAACCCGGCTTGCCCTGAGTGGGGGGCTCGGTTCTGTGGCGGCGATGTCATTAAAGTGTTAACGAAGCTGCCTCGCGCCGCATCACGCGCTCTCACTTCAACGCCAGTGCTGCTCCGAAGTGGGCCTTTATTGTACAAAGCGTAGAAAAATAAACTAATAAATCCCCGCCCCTCAGTTCTGGGGGGCTGCGCCCGGCCCCCAGCCCAGGTGCCGCCGCAGGGCAGAGGGCAGGAAGGCCTGCAGGAAATGGAAGAAGTCCCTGAAGAGCGGCCCCGGGGCCGGGCTCGGGGCCAGGCGAAGCAGCACCCGCGGCTCCCGCTGCGTCCCTCCCACCAGCCGGGCGCTGGCCTCGAAGCGGAGCAGCGGCTCGGGCGGCCGCGCGGCTCCCTCGTGCTGCACGATGGCCTCCGACACTTTCTGCTCCAGCTCCAGCAGGTCCCCGTCAGGCTCCTCGGGGCTGGCCCCGTGCAGCAGCTGCCGGCGCAGGCGGCGGCGGCCCGTCCATACGCGGTGCCAGACGGCGCAGCTCCAGCTCGCCGCCACCTCCTCCTCCTCCTCAGGGCCGTTCACCCGCGGCCTCTTGGCGCCAGGCAGCGCAGCGCTGTCCGTCCCGTCAGGCTGGGGCCGCTTGGAGCCCACCGGTGGCTGCAGGGGTTCCTCCTCCAGTCCCGCGGCATCGCCAGGCGGCTCCTCACCCAGCGCGGGGTCCTCGGGGAGGCTTTGCTCCGCTCCAGAGCCTCCCACCTGCTTCTGCGGCTTCCCCGGGGCGCAGCCGCACTGGAGGATGTCGCGCAGCACGAAGGCGATGGCGGCGCAGATCTCCTTGAACCCGCAGCTGTCGGGCTCCTCGCAGAGCTGCTCGGGGGGACGGGTGGCAGCCACGGGGATGGAGATGAGGAAAGAACCGGCGCCTGCCCCCGGCTCCACGGCGCCCGGCTGGAAGAGCCGCGCCAGGCCCCAGCCCCGGCCCTTGGTGGACTTGCGGCAGTACTGCAGGCTGCGGCAGTACTTGGCGGCAGCGCGGCAGCAGCGCCCCAAGCGTGACGCCGTCTTCTCATTGACGTTGGCCGCCACGTTGTGGCTCAGCTCGAAAGGGTCCTGCAGGTTGAGGGACCCCAGCTTGAAGGGCTCACCGGCCTCTGGCAGGGGCAGCGCCCGGCCCTCCCGCAGCGACACCACTTGCCCTGAGAAGTCGAAGTCCCCGAAGACACGGAAGAATTCAGCCAGCAGCGAGCCTGGGGGAGGCAAGCAGCGAGGGCAGCGCCTGGGTCCTCAGCCCCACCCGCCTTCCCCCGGCCCCGTTCCCAAAAGCTCACTGGGGCTCTCGCTGTTGGCGCTGGGTTCCAGCAACGCCGCATCCCGGGGGAAGCTGCAGTCCCAGCCGGCCACCACGACGCGGTCCTCGTCCCCTGAAACAAAGCAGTCCTAAAAAAAAGCACTGCTGGACGGACAGACGGACAGATGTAGAGCCTTACCTGCCAGCTCACGCAGCCGAGCGACTGTGGGCAGCACCAGGGGGCTGCGCGTCTGCAGGAAGAACAGCACCAGCAGCGTCAGTGCGTAGTTGGTGAGGAGGGGGCCGCCCCCGGCAGGGTTTCCTGAGGGGGGGACAGCATCAGAGCGGCCCCACGCGTGCACCCCGCCTGCCAAACTCCCTGCCGAGCCCCCGGCCACGCTCACCCGCCAGGCCCTGCTGCTTGGCCCACAGCCGCACCGCGTAGACCAGCGGCCGCACGCGCTTGTCCGCCTCGCCACAGAGCCGCAGGAACTGAGTGTTGTGCAGCGCCAGCCTGTGGGGACAGGGGTGTCACAAAATGAGGGACAGACGCGTCCCCGGGAGAGGAACGACGGAGCCTCCGCCACCCCCGCGTGCCCCCAAAACCTGTTGTCGATGGAGATGTCACCCGCCAAACCCGACTGCTTGTGGCTGAACTTAACGACGGGGCGGCGGGCGGTGGGGACGGCCCGGACACGGCGCACGCCTGGCACGCAGCGGCGCAGCACGGCCGCCACCAGCTCCAGCACCTCCGGCGGCGAGGCTGACGCCAGGTCGATGTCGCTCAGGATGGATTCCTCTGCCCCGGGATCACCGGAGGATCCGGCCCCGGAGGATCCGGCCCCGGGGGCTCCCCGCGCTGATGTCTGGAGGGATTTGGTGGGCTCCAAGTCGAGGAGCAGGTCCAGGTCGCAGCCGTGGGCGTCGAAGCCATTGACGGAGGAGCCGAAGGGCAGCACGGCGCAGCCTGGGCAGGAGGAGACGGTGCCCGTGGTCGCACGACAGCCGCACCATGCGCTCGCACGCCGTGCAGGAAACGGGGACTCACCGGGGAAGAATTCGGAGAAAACCTCCTGGAAGAGCGTGACCAGGAGGTGCCGCAGGCGACGCTCGCCCTCGCTCAGCTCCAGCAGCCCCACCAGCTGCTCCATCTGGGCGTCCACCTGCGGGGAGAAGCCTCGTCGCCGGCCCACGGAGACCCCGCACACCCCAAAAAACCCCACTGGCCATCAGACATCCCTCCCCGTTCCCCAAGGGCCCCCCCTCGCTCCTTGGGGGACCCCAAATCCCCTGCGGGGACCTCCCAGGAAGGATCCCGAGCGCCCCCGGCCCTGCTCACATCTGCGGCCTGGCACAACGCCTGCTCCAGCTGCCCAGCACCGAGGGGCTCCCGGCGGGCACCGCGTCCCGGCGAAGGGCGGGCGAAATCTTTTTGTTCCCGGGGCCGGACGCGGAGGCTCCGACCGGCCAAGGCGTGCTGGGGCTGCGCCAACGCCCGCTCCCGGCTCGCCACCTCCCGCAGCTCCACGATGGCGTAGGCGCCCTGCAGGCGGGGGAGAAGCGTCAGCCCCCCTCGGGGCTCCCTCCCGGTTCCCGGTGCCCCCTCCGGTTCCCGGTACCTTCTCCTTGTCCATCACCACGGCCGCCACCTCCCCAAAGGCCCCGAAGTAGGCGGCGAGCTCCTCGGCCGCCGTGCCCCGGGCGAAGCCGCTGACGAAGAGGCTCCGCTGCTCCTGCGCCCGCCGCTCGGCCCGGAGGCTCCGCAGCCGCTGGTGCTTCTTCCCCCGGAGGTGCTCGGCCAGGCTCGGCCCTGACGCGGTGCCGTTAACCCGATGCGGCCCCGGTGCGGCCCCGTACGTCCGCTGCCCGCCCCCCCCGGTGCCCCCTCACTCACGGTTGGCCGCCGCCACCTGGCACAAGCGGCAGCGGAACCCGCCCCGCGGCAGCGGCTCCACGTCCGGGTCCGCCTCCGGGGGCAGCTCCGGGGCCGGGCTGGGTCCCGCCGCCATTACTGGCTCCGGGCCGGGGCCGCTGCCCCCGTCCATGGCGGAGAGACCGCCCGCGGCTTCCCCCACTGGCACTTCCGGTCGGTTCCCACTGAACTTCCGGTCCGCACCGCCGGGATCCCCCCTGCAGCGGTCCGTCCGCTTTCAGCTCCCCCGGAAACCAGACACCCCCCCCCCCCCCCCAGCACAAAGGTTCCGCCCCGAAGGCTCTGCCCCTCCCGGTACCGGCGGCGAGGGAGGGCGGGGGGGGGGGGGGGAGCGCGCATTGAAGAAAAGCCGTCGGTTTATTTCCTGTCGCTACAGAACCGGGACAGCCCGAGATACAAAACCGGGGGCGTCGCTCCACGTACAAAAGGGTCCCGCGGGGAGGAGGGGGGGAGGGCAGCGTTCCCCCCCCCCGCCCCAAAACCGCGCGGTTTCTATGGAAATAAAAAAAATACAAAAGGGACGCGGCGAGGGAGGGGGGGGGGTCAGTCCTCGAGGACGATCGGCTCCGAGGTGCTGGCGGGGTGGGGGGGCGCAGGAGGCGCCAGGGCCCCCCCGGGCCGCAGGGGCAGCCCCGGCTTCACCTTGAGGGGCAAGTTGGGGCGGCGGGCGGCACGGCGCAGCTCCAGGTGGGTCAGCGCCTTCCGCAAGGCCCTGGTGGGGGAAAAATGGGGTGAGAAAGTGTGTTTTTGTGTCTCGGGGGGAGGGAGCCCCCCCGTGCTCCTCCATGTCCCCCCAGCCCTACCTGGTGTCCTTGGTGGCCACAAAGACGACGGGGTTGGGGGCGTCAGCAGGGTTCAGCTTCTGGCGCTTGCTGGCGGGGGGGGGCCCAGCCCGCAGCCCCCCCGCCAGGGGCCGCCCGTTGGCTGAGAAGGGGACCCCCGAAGCCCCTACCTGCAGGGGGGGGTGGAGCTCCTATCAGGCCCCGCCCACCCGCTTTGGCCTCCACCAATCGCGAGCCGCCCTCCCTCTCCCAGCCTGCCCACCTGCAGAACATCAATCAACTCCAGGACCTGTCAATCACTCCTGATACAGCACTGCCACGTGTCAATCACCCGCAGGCCACGCCTACTATTGAATACACCCCATCACACCCCACCCCTGCCCCACCCCCTTCCCACAGGCCCCACCCCCTGCCAATTACCCCAAGTCCCACCCCCAGCCCAGTTCCCATAGCCCCACCCCTGTCAATCATGCCCAGGCCCCGCCCCCTCAGGCCCCGCCCCTCGTACCCGGGGGGGGCGGTGGCCCTCGGCAGCCCCCTCATAGCCCCGCTTGCCCACGAGCCCCGCCAGCCCCCGGCTCTGGCTCAGCTGGTTGCGGTTGATGGGGGTCTTGGTGCCCCGCGGCGTCTTCGGCTTCAGGGGGGCCTGTGCCGCTGGGGGGAGAAGGGAGGGGGGGGTCAGGGGGTGCTGCCCCCCCTAACACACGGAATGGACCCCCCCCCGGGTCCCAGCCCCACAGGACGCAGCCAGCCCCCTGCCCTACAGCCCCCCTAATCCCTCTGTAAGTCCCCAGGGCCTCCGGGCGAAACCCCTAATCCCTTGGGGGGCAGAAGGGGGCCCCTAAAATTCCCATGGGGGGCAGAAGGGGGCCCCCAAATCCTACTCGGGGCACAAAAGGGGACCTCCAAACCCCCTCAAAACCCCATGGGGCATAGAAGGGGACCCCCCAAACCCCCCTCGGGGCACAGAAGGGGGCCCCCAAACTCCTCTAACCCCCTAAAAGCACAGAAGGGGGCCCCAAAAATCCCATGAAGGGCAGAAGGGGGCCCCCCCAGCCCCCTCGGGGCACAGAAGGGGGCCTCCAAACTCCTCTAACCCCCTAAAAGCACAGAAGGGGGCCCCAAAAATCCCATGAAGGGCAGAAGGGGGCCCCCCCAGCCCCCTTGGGGCACAGAAGGGGGCCCCCAAAAATCTCTCAGGACACAGAAGAGGGCCCCAAACCCTCTCCAAACCCCTCAGGGGACAGAAGGGGGCCCCAAAAAAACCCTTGTGGCACAGAAAGGGGACCCCAAACCCCTCCAACCCCATGGGGCATAGAAGGGGGCCCCCAAACCCCCCTCAGGACACAGAAGGGGGCCCCCAAACCCCCCTTGAGGCACAGAAAGGGGCCCCCGCGCCCCCCCCAGCCGCTCACCCAGCTCCTTGACGATGGCGGCGAGGGGCAGCCGCGCGAGCGGGTGGATCTTGAGGGGCGCCTTGGCGGCCTTGGGGAGCCGGATGGAGCCTGGGGGAGGCACGGGGAGGGGCGTGAACCCCAAAGACGGGGCGCCCCCCGCCCCAAAACAACCCCCCCCCTCCCCCCCAGCCTACACTCGGCCTTGATGGCGTTGGCGTTGATGGGGGCGTAGGGGCGGCGGGCGGCGCGGCGCGGCTGCAGGACGTCGCGGCAGAGGCGGCGCGCCAGGCGGGTGAGGCGGGTGGTCTGCAGCAGGAACGTCTGCCGGTTCTTGGCCAGCAGCTTGGCCCGGCTGGCGCTCGTGGTGTAGGGCGAGAGGCTCTGCGCCTCGGGGCGAGACAGGTGCCCGCGGGAGTGAGGCTCCTGGCACCGGGGGGGGGGGGGGGGGGGGGCAAAAACGGGGGTCAAACGGGGTTGGGGGGCGGCGGGAATCCCCCGCCGGGCACCCCCGGGGCTCACCGAGGTGCTGCGCGCTGCCCCCTCCAGCTGCGTCGGGGTCTTCAGCCCCCCGTACTTCTTCCAGTAGATCCAGCACGAGGCGCAGAGGCGGCACTGCATGTTGGGGGGGCCCCAGGCGTACCACTGGGCCGACTGGGTGGCTGGGGGGGGAAAAAGCATGAAGAAACGCCCTTGGGCAGCAGGACCCCCCCTCAAGCTCTGCTGCCGGCCCCAAACCACCCCCAGCCCCCCAACCCCTGCCCCACAGCCCCCCTGCTGCCCCCTCATCCCCAACACCCGCTCCAATCCCCCCCCCGACCCATCCGACCCCCCCCAAATCCCCCCCCGAGCCCAAACTGACTGTGGCAGCTCTCGCAGGTCAGCCCCTTCTGGAAGCCGGCCCCGTTCATGCCGGGTTTGGAGCCCACCGAGATGATCTGGTTGGGGTTTGGCTTCGTGCTGGGGGGGCGGGAGGTGAAAAGGGGGCGTCAGGGGGGGCTGGGGGGGGCTCTCCTCTTCCTCATGCCTTCAGAAAGGCCCCCGCCCCCCCCCAACTCACTAGGTGGGGATGTACACTTGCTTCAGTTTGCTGTCCGCCTCCGCTGCCTTCAGCCTCTTCTGCGAGCAAACAAAGAATTAAAAAGAGGGGGGGGGGGACGGGACGGGACAGGACACGCAGTCGCCCCCCCAAAACCCCAGAGGCTGGGGGGGGCACGTCCTCACCTGCTGGATGTAGCGGTCGGTGGTCTTCCACATGTAGTAGAACTGCACGATGCTGGCCAAGGATTTCCACGGCAGCTGCGGGGAGAGGAACGGAGCGGGATTTCGTGCCTGGGGGGGGCTCCCGGCCCTAAATCCCCCCCCCGGGGGCCCTCCCGTGGCTCACGAAGTCCTGCCGGATGTCGTTGAAGTCCTTGCCGTACTTCTCGAGCGCCTCCTCGAAGAGCATGGCCTCGGAGGCCGACCACTCCTCCATCTCGTCGCGGCACAGCACCGGCCCCCCCTGCGGCACCAGCGTCGACATGGCCTTGGCCAGGTCGTAGCCGTTGCGCTGCAGCGTGTCCATGGCGTGGAACTGGAGGGAAGGAGCACGAGAAATCACCGGGGAGCCCCCCAAAATCTCAAGGGGATCCCCAGGGAGCCCCCGGAGCCGGGGGGGGCTGTGGGACCCCCCCCCGTGCCTCACCAGCGTGATGTCCCGCGAGGCTGCGGCCGCGCTCATGTGCAGGCTGGGCTGCCGGATGGAGCTGCTGCAGTCCAGGGCACGGGCGAAGGTCCCGACGGCCCTGGAAGGGGGGGAAAAAAAATGGGGGGGGGTCAGCGGGGACCCCCCGTGCCCCCCCATCTCCCCATGCCCCCCCTTTCCCACCCCGGGGCCCCGCTCACCGCGCCACCACCAGGAACTGGTCGATCTGCCGGTCCGTCAGGGGGTTGTCGGGGTCCCACACCTTCATCTCCATCTTCTGCTGGTTCCTGTTGTCCGACTCGCCTTGGGGAAGGGCAGGAAGGCTTTTTTTGGGGGGGTGGGCAGGCAGAGAAGCCCCCCCCCCCCCAGGGCGTGGAGCCCCCCCACCTTCGGCCAGCCGGTCGGGGATCTCCGCTTGGTACTTGCAGCCCACACGGATCTCGCCCTGGTCGGCCAGGAGGGTTTTCTGGACGGGGTCGAAAACCAGCGAGTAGAAAAAACAGTCCTGGGGGGGGGGGTGTGTGCAAAAAAAAGGCAGGGAGCTCAGCTGGGTGCTGGGGGGGGGCACGGTTTTAATCCCCCCCCCCGGAGACCACAAAGGGCTCACCTCCTTCTCCAGGTACTGGCCCAGGATGTCGGTCTCGTTGAGCAGCGTCACGCTGCACTTCCCCCTGGGGGGCGGCACAGAAAAGAAGGAGGAGTTAAAAAGAGGGGGGGGGGCACGACCCAAGCAGCAAAGGGCCCCCCCCCGGGAGCCCCCCCGGCAGCCCCGCACCGTATGTGGGTGGCCGGCAGCGACTCGAACTGCCGGGAGAGGAAGAGCTCGCGGTGCTTCAGCTGGTGCCGCTGCTGCTCCGTCATGGGGGGCTGCTTCGACTCCTCCTCGAACTCGCCTTGGGGGGGGGAAAGGGATGGGGGGGGTCAGAGCCCCCCCCCCCCCACGCCCAACCCCCCGCCAGTGCCAAACCGCCCCCCCCCAGGCGGAGCATTGTTCTCCCGGTGCCCCCTCCCTCGGATTTTGGCAGCCTCACGGTCCCGGAGGGGGAATAAAAAGGGGGGGGGGGGGTGCACAGCCCAGGTTGTTTCACGCAGCAAAACCCCCGGGGGGGTCAAGGGGGGGGGGGCACACATCCCCCGGCAACCCCCCAGGAGGGTTGGAGACCCCCTGCTTGCCCCCCCCTTTATTTCTGCGCCCCCCCCCCCCAAATTTCATCTGAAGACCCCAGAGAGTTTCTGCGACCAAACATGCAGTGACCCCCCCAAAAAAATTTCCAACCCCCCCCCCAGATGGAAAATAGCCTGAAAATGGCGGGAAGGGCACTCGGGATCAAACCAGGGGGGGCTCAAACCCCCCCCCCCCCATCAGGGCTCTGGGACGGGGAGCCAAGAACCCCCAGGGAGCAGTGAGCCGGGCTCTGCCCCTGCCACCCCCCAGCCCCGGGGGGGGTGGGACCACGGCCCCCCCCCGTGCCCCCCCCCCAAAAAAACTCACGGGCGTTGCTGTCGGCCAAGCTGTTGAGACTGCTGGAGATGTCGCGGCGGCGGAAGAGGCACACCACCTTGGCCTCCACATTGCCGTTGGCAGTCTGGTGGGGGAAAAAAAGGGGGGGGGGGGGGTGCACAAAATTCAAGGGATTTAGGGACCCCCCCGAAAAAAAAGTCCGGGGGGGCTGGGGGGGCTGCTGCTCGCCTTGTTGAGCTCCTCGATGCGGCGGACGAGGTAGGGGTTGCTGGAGGAGTTCTCGAAGTAGACGTAGTCTGGGGGGGAAACGGGGGGGCGGTGAAGGGGGGGGGCGCGAGGAGCCCCCCCTCTTTGTTCTAAGTGCCCCCCCACCTTTTAAGCACCCCTCCTGCTTTTCTTCCCCTCACACCCAAGGGGGGGGAGGGGTCCTTTCTCAGCCCCTTCCCTGCTTGGGGGCACGGGGGGGGCTCCTGGGTGCCCCCCCAGCCGTGCCCTCCCCCAGGACACCCCCCCCAAAATCCCTTTTGCCCCCCCCCAAAAAAAAAACAGGCCCCCCCCGTCCCCCTTTTAGGGCCCCCCCTTTCCCTTCTTGAGGTCCCCCCAGTTTTGGGGACCCCCTGACCCCCCCTTCCTGGGGACCCCTCCCTTTTTGGTACCCCATCCGTTTTTGGGGACCCCCCCATTTTGGGGACCCCTCCTCCCCTTCCTGGGGACCCCTCTTCACCTTCTTAAGTCCCCCCCCTTTTCAGGACTCCTCTCCTTCTTGGGGGCTCCCCCCCTTTTGCCCCCCCCCTCCTTTTTGCAGCCCCCTGCTCCTTTTTTGGGACCCCCCTCCTTCTTGCCCCCCCCCCCTATAAGGGGCCCCCCTTTTTGGGGATCCCCCCTCCCCGAGGACCCCCCCCTCTCCTTTTTGGGACCCCCCTCCTTCTTGGGGACCCCCCCTCCTTCCTGGAGGCCCCCCCTTCTTGGGGCCCCCCCTTCTCCTTTTTGGGGCCCCCCCTCCCTTCGTGCCCCTCCCCCTTGGGGACCTCCCCCTCTCGTTTTTGGGGTCCCCCCCCCTTCACGGAGCCCCCCCTCCCCGAGGACCCCCCCTTTCCCCCCCCTCCCCTTTTCGGACCCCCTCCCCTTTTTGGGGACACCCCTTCAGGGGACCCCCCCCCTCCATTTTGGGGTGTCCCCCCCCTTTCTTGGAGCCCCCCCTCCCCTTTCTGCCCCCCCGTTTTTGCCCCCTCCCCTTTTTACCCCCCCAGCCCCCTCCCCCCCCCTCCCCCTCCCTCCCCTCTCCTCCCCCCATCCACCTCCCCTCCCCCCCCTCCCCCTGGCCCCGTCCCCCCCCCCCGCCGCCTCCCCGGGCCCTGCCGCGGCCCGGCCCCGCCGCTCACCGCCGACGCGGTACATGTTGGCCGCCATGGCCGCTCGGCTCGGCCGCGCTACCCCCGGGCCGGGCCCCGGCCGCGCTTCATCGCCTCCCGCTCCCGCCGCCTCCGCACCGGCACGAGCCCTTCGGGCGCCTCCGGAGCCGCTCGGCTCCTTCCGGAACGGCTTCGGGGGTTTCCGGAGAGGCTCGGCTGCTTCCGGAGAGGCTTCGGGAGCTTGCGAAGAGGCTCGGCTGTTTTCGGCACGGCCTCGCTACAGCCTCGGGAGCTTCCGGAGACGCTCGGCTGCTTCCGGAACCGCTTCGCTACAGCCTCGGGAGCTTTCGGAAAGGCTCGGCTGTTTTCGGAACGGCCTCGCTACGGCCTCGGGAGTTTCCGGACACACTCGGCTCTTTTCGGAACGGCTCCGCTGCCGCCTCGGGAGCTTTCGGAGAGGCCTCGGAACTCTTCGGAGGGAGCTCGGGAAGAGTTCGGGAGCCTCCGGAACGGCCTCGGCTCGCCTTCGGGTTCTTCCGGAAGGGCCTCGGTAAGTTCCGCCGGAGCCCCGAGCGCTTCCGGACCGCGGTTCGGGTGTCTCCGGAACACCTTCGGGCCGCCTTCGGGCCTTTCCGGAACCGATCCCCCCCCCGAGCGCTTCCGGCACGGAGCCGTTCGATCTCCCGCCGCTTCCGGGAAACGGGCGGCCGCTTCCGGGTATGGACCGGAAGCGGGGCCCGGTAACGGCGGCAGGAAGCAGGCGGGGAGCCGGGCGCCTGCTCCAAGGCTTTATTTGAGGGGGGGGCGGGGCCCCCCTGGTCCCGCGTCGGGGGTAACGGGGGCGGCCCCGGGCCCGGCTCAGCGGGGCTCCGCGGCCCCCCCGGGGGGCTCGGGGCAGCGGGCGGGCACCGGGGGCCCCCCCAGCACCCGCCACTGGAAGACGCTGGTGTCCTTGCCCCCCAGCGACACCAGGTGCCCGTCGTCGTGGGTGAAGCGCACGTTGGTGACGTGGCTGCCGTGGCCCCCGTAGACGTGGCTCGGTGCCTGTGGGCCGGGGGGGTGTGTGGGAGCGTGCACACGCATGTGAGAACATGTGGAAGCGTGTACGTGCGTGTGGGAGCATGCACATGCGTGTGGGAGCATGTGCACGTGTGTGAGAGCGTGCACACATGCAGGAGCATGAACACACACGTAGGAGTGTGTGCATGTATGTGTGAGCATGCACGCACATGTAGGAGCACGTGCATGCATGTGTGAGTGTGCACATGCGTGTCTGTGTAGACGCACGTAGGAGCGTGCACATGCGCGTGAGCGTGCATGCGCACAGGAGTATGCCTATATACGTATGCGCATGCACACACACGTATGAGCACACATAGGTGTGTATGAGTGTGAGTGCACACACACGGAAGCATGCACACACACATGTGAGTGCGCCTGAGGTGTCGCTCCCGGGTGCATGCGTGCAGCCTGGCACACGCGTGTGCACACACCACGCAAGCAGCCAGCTCCCTGGTGCGCGCACACGTGTCCCCGTGCACACCCACCCACCATCCCAAGCACACCCCCAGCACCACCCTGCCCCAAACCCACCCGTTCCCCGCCCCAGCGCCCCTCCACGTGCACACGCGTTGCACACCCACCCCCACGCCCACACCCCCACGCCCACCCCCACCCCAGCACACCTTGGGCCGGGCGCAGGGGTACTGGAAGAGGTGCACCTTGCAGAAGTCGTCGGCCACGGCCACCACGCGCTCGTGGTGCGAGCGGCACAGGGAGTTGATGTCGGTGCCGTCCGAGCCGTCGGGCCAGACACCTGTGGGGGGGGTGACAGCTAGGTGAGCCCCCCCCCCAAATCCCCTGACGCCCCCCCCCCCCCCCCCCGAATCCCCTCACCGAAGACGTGGAAGCCCAGGACGCAGGTGTAGGACGCCCACTCGCGGTCCCGGCTCTCGAAGCGGTTCCGGAGGAGTTTGCAGCCCCCGGCGACGTCCCCTGCGGGGGGATAGGGTTGAGCGAGACCCCCCCTGTGCCCCCCCCCCACAATTTTTTGCCCCCCCCCCCCCGTTGCCTGCTTACAGTAGAGGATCTCGTAGTCCCCCGAGTTGGACATGACGAAGTGGCCGTCCTTGGACCAGTCCAGGTGGGTGATGAAGCTGGAGTGCCCCTGGGGGGGGCAGGAGGGGGCGTTGGGGACAGCAAGGGGGGGGAATCCATTCCCCCCCCTAAAAAAAAAGCCCCCCCTCACCGTGCAGCGCCCGAAGCGGGTGTACTTGCGGCCACCCTCGGCGACGCTGTAGATGTAGATGACGTTGTCGTGGGAGCCGATGGCCAGGAAGGAGCCATCTGCGGGGACCCCAACGGAGGGTTTTTTTAGGGCTGGGGGGGTTTAGGGGTGGGGGGGGGACAAAGGGAGACCCCCCCGCAGGGATGGGGCCGGGGCTCACCGGGGGAGAAGCGCACCACCGAGAGCTGCTCGTTGCCGTCTGAGCCCCCGGCCAGCGGCTGCTGCGTCTCCGTGTCCAGCACCAGCCACCTGCAGGGGGGGGGACACCACGGGGGGGGGGACACGGGGTCGGGGGGGGGCTCCCCGTGCCTCGTCCCGTTCCCCCCCCACAAAAAAAATCCCCATCACTCACCGCCCTGTCAGCAGCCCCACAGCCACCACCTGGCCCCCGGGGTGGAAGTCGGCGCAGAGCCCCGTGTCCTGGGGGGGGGGGACAGGATATCAGGGCCCTTTGTGGCCCCCCCCAGCCCCTATTTAACCCCCCCCCACCCCAAAAATTTACCTCCAAGGCCAGGCTCCAGGCCAGGGCGTGCTCCTGCCCGTCCCACAGGCAGAGCTGCCGGTCGTGGCCGCAGGTGAGGAAGAGGCAGCGCGAGGGGTGGGTGGCGAGGCCCCACACCTCATCCGTGTGCCCCTGGGGGGGGGGACACAACGCGGGGGGGTCACCGTGAGAGCTCCCAGAAGGAGAGAGACCCCCCCCGGGCCCCCCCGGGCCCACCTGCACGATGGGGGTGAAGCCGTCAGCCAGCGTGCCCCGCAGCAGCGCGTTGCGCGTGGTCCCCACCAGCAGCTCCTCGCCCGGCCCCTCCGCGATGGTGCGCACGGCGCCGAACCGCTCGGGGAGCTGGGGGGGACGGGGGGGGCAGGAGGGGCCAGGATGGGATGGGGAGGACAGGAGGGGACGGGGGGGGACGGGGGGGGGTGAGGGGGTCACCCCGAGCCCCCCTTCCCAGTCCCGAACCGCTCTGGGGTCTGTGGGGGCGCGTCACGGGGTCCCAGGGCAGGTTTCAGGGTCCCGAGTCCCCCACCTCGGCCTCCTGCAGCAGGGCGAGCGCGGGGCTCCAGCTCAGCACCCGCCGGTCCTTGCCGCCGCCGCTCAGCACCGTCCCGTCCCGCCGGCGGCACAGTGCGAAGATGCTGCCCTCGTGCGCCCGCGTCTGCTGCCCGATCTGGTACGTCTCTGGGGGGGGGGGGGGGTCAGCCTCGTGGAGCCCCCCCCCAGCTCCCCCAGTGCCCCCCCCGTGTCCTCCCCAACCCCAAACCTTTGCCTCCTTTCCCCGCCGGCCCGGCGGCGCGGGTCCAGGTCAGGATGTTGCCCTCGGAGTCGCCGGTCAGCACGTCCCCGGCGGCGTCAAAGACGAAGCACTGGATGAATTTGGGCTTCTTGTATTTCTGGGGGGGGGAAAGGGGAAAAAGGGGAGCAGACGGTGGTGCGGGTGTGAGCCTGCCCCCCCCAGCCCCCCCGGGTGCCCCCCTCACCCCAAAAATGCCCTGCTTCTTGGTGAGCGCGGCCCCGCTCCAGGTCCAAAAGTAGACGTGGGACTTGCCGCTGGTGATGATGCTGCCGCTGTCCTGCGGGTTGAACTCCACCGACAGCACCGACTCGGTGCTCTGCGGGGTTTGGGGGGGCTGTGAGGGTGCCCCGCTACGTCCTGACCCCCCCCCCGAGACCCCCCCCGGCCCCCTCCTCACCTTCACTTCTGCCAGCTTGGTGCCGCGGGCGCAGTCCCACACCGACATCATGTGCTCGTTGGAGTCGTCCACCACGCACAGGTGGGCGCCCTGGTCCTGGGGGCGATGCGAGGGGTTGGGGGGGGGACAGGGGGACAGAGGGGGGGACAGGGGGATGGGGAGACGGGGACGGGAGGACGGGGGACAGGGGGATGGAAGGACGGGGGGACGGGAGAATGGGAGGACAGAGGGACGGAGGGACAGGGGGACGGAGGGACAGGGGGAATGGAGGGACAGGGGGACGAGGACAAGGGCTGAAGGGACGGGGGCACAGGGGGATGAGGACAGGGGGACGAGGGACAGAGGGACAGAGGAATGGAAGGACAGAGGGACAGGGAGATGGAGGGACAGGGGGATGAGGATGGGGGGACAGAAGGACAAGGGGACAGTATGGGGACCGAAGGGACAAGGACTGGGAGGCAGGGGGATTGAGGGACAGAAGGACAGGGGGATGAGGGGACAGAAGGACAGGGGGACAGAAGGACAGGGGGACAGAAGGACAGGGGGACAGGGGGCCGCGCACTCACGGCCGTGGAGAAGGCGAGGGAGCCCACGCCGCGCTCGAAGCTGCCGAGGCCGATCTGCTGCAGCGTCAGCAGCGTGGCCGAGTCCCAGATGTGCACCACGGGCTGCAGCGGCTGCGGGGACCGGGGCACGGTTGGGGGGAGGATAAAAAGTGGGGGGAGGGGAAGGAAACGGGGACGGGCACGGGGTCCTGGGGCTGGGGACACGCGTAGCCCCAGCCCCGTTACCTTGCCGTCCTTGTCGACGCCGGCCGCCTGCCCCGTGGCGACGCGGAGGCGGTCGGGGTGCACGGCCAGGCTGCGGGGAAGCGGGGCGGTGAGGGGGGGGTTACGGGGATGGGGACCCCCCCCGCCCGGGGCTCACCAGCGCACGCAGTCGCTGTGGCGCAGGTAGTGGCGCTGGCGGCGGTGGGGGACGTGCAGCAGGACGACGACGCAGGCGATGAAGTAAACCAGCTCGCCCGACGCCAGCACGTGGAGGTTGGAGCGGCTGTCCCGGCCCCGGTACCCGTAGCTGGAGCCGAGTTAAGGGGAGCGACGGGGATGAGACCCCCCCAGAGGGGGACCCTCAGGTGGGGATGGGATGGGGACGGGGAGGGGATGGAGAACCCCGAAAGGGGATGGGGACAAGCAGAAGGGGTTGGGGACAAGGACGGGATGGGGACAGGGACCTCCCAAAAGGGCATGGGGACAACGAGGTGGGGTTGGGGATGGGCAGAGTGGGGATGGGGACGCCCAGGGAGGCACAGGGACAACCAGAAGGGGTTGGGGACAAGGACAGGATGGGGACAGGGACCCCCAGAAAGGAATGGGGACAGGGTGGGGGTCCCCAGGTGGGGTCAGGGACCTCCAGCCAGGCACGGGGACCCGGAGGAGGATGGAGACCTGCAGAGGGAGACAGGGACGCGGACAGGGACTCCCAGGTAGGGTCGGGGACCCCCCGTGCGGGGTCAGAGACCCCCCAGGCAGGGTCGGGGACCCCCAGTGGGGTGCCCCTCCCCAGGTAGGATACACCCAGTCGAGCTGCAGGCGCTCGGGGGGCAGCTCGGCGCGCAGCCCCACATAGGGGCCCAGCCCCGAGGGCACGTACATGGTGATGGGGCGGCCCCGCAGGAACATCTTCACCGACACCCCCTCTGTGGGGCAGGACGCCGGGGGTCAGCCCCCCCCCCCCCCCACCGCAGCCCCCAGCCCTGCCCCACAGATGGCGGGGGGGGGGGGGGGCATGGATGGGTGCCCCCCCCAGCCTCACCCAGGTTGTAGTTCGCACGGCGTGACCCTGGGGGGGGGGGGAAGAGTGTTACGGCCCCAAAATAAAAACCCCCAAACCCCCAAATTTTGTGTCCGACCCCCCCCCCCCCCCCCCCCAGCACCCACCTGGGCTCATGACGGGCTCCTTCGGGCGGCTGTGAGGGAGAGGCGGCGTCAGCGGGGGGGGGGGGGGGGGGGGGTTGGGGATGAGGGGGGGGGGGCGTGGAGGTGTGGGGTGGAGGAGGGGGTGCGGGGGAAGTTTGGGGGGGGGGGGGTTGGGGATATGAGGCGGGAGCTGCAGGAGGGATGTGGGAGGTGCACGGGTTTAGGGGTGCAGGGGAGGGTGGGGGGGGCATAGTGCGGGGTTTTGGGTGTGCAGGGGAGCTCAGGGGGGAAATGGGGGTGTGGGGAGGGATGTGAAGGTGCGGGGGAGGGTGAGAGGGTGGAAGGGGGGGGTTTGGGGTACAGGGGGGCCCCCCACCTCTCGGGGCTCCCCACGGGCAGCAAGAGGTTGGCGGACGAGGCCGCTTTCCTACTCAGGCGGCGCCGGGGGCTGGAGCTGCCGGAGGAGGAGCTGTGCCTGCGCAGGCTGGGGTCCGGGGGGGGGGGACGTGGGGTGGGTGTGGGGGGGGGACACGGGACGACATGGGGGAAAATGGGGACACAGGGGGAAAACGGGTACGTCGGGTGACACAGGGATGCGGGGGGACACAGGACAGAGGGGGGGGCAAGGGGAGGGGGGGGACACCATCAGCAAGGGGTCGAACCCCCAATTTCCTCCCCCTCCCCAAATCCCCCCCCAACCCCTGAATTCCAGCCCCAATGCCCCCCCCCAGCCCTTCCCCCCCATGCAGCCCTGAGCCCCCTCCCCGCAGCCCCCTCTGGCCCCCCCATCCTCACAGCTCTTTGCGGGCACCCTGGGGGGCCGGGCTGGGGGCTGCCGGGGGGGATTCGGGGGCCGGTGGCTCCGGGGAGGCCGGGGATGGCGCCGGGGGGCAAGGGGGGGACCCCGGGGGGGGCGGCTCTTGGGGTCCCCCCTGGTCCCCGCTGCCTCCAGGCGCCACAGGGGACCCCTCGTCCGTCTGCGTCCCCACGCTGATGCCATGGGGGCGGCAAGGGGGGGCCGGGGGCGTTCCAGCAGCGGCAGGGGCCGGCGGCACGAAGGGCTCCGGGATGGCACCGTTGGCTGTGGGGCCGGGGTGGGGGGGAAGGGGTCAGAGTTTGGGACCCCCCCTCCTCCACCACGCAGCCCCCTGCAGACCCCCAGGGGTCCAGAGGGAATGTGGGTGCTGCGGGGGGGGGGGGGGGGGCGTCATACCCAAGTGCTGGGGGTTTACTGTGTACGGGGGGGGGGGGGTCCCGGGTGCCGGGGGGGTCCCGGGGGGGGGGGTCTCACCGTGGGGCAGGTGCCGCAGCAGGCGGGGCAGGTGCTGCTCGTAGAGGCCGAGGCGCCGCAGCGCGTCCCCCAGCGCCGCCTTCACCAGCGCCAGCTCCTCCTCGAGCCGCCGCAGCCGGGGCTCCAGGGGGCTGGGGGGGCCGGGGGAGGCCAGGTCACCTGCCGGGGGGGGGACACGGGGTGAGACAGCACCCAAAATTTGGGGGGGGGCTTCCTCTCCCCCCCACTGTGGTATCCAGGTATGGCAGCACCCCCAGGCGTGCAGCATGGCCCCCCCCCAGGTACCTGGGTGCTCACCTACATAGGCGCCCCCCCCCCCCCCCAGGTGTGCCCCCCACACACGATGCCCCCCCAGGTGTGCCCCCCCCTCCAGAAGCCCCCCCCCCGCCTCCCTTAGGGCCCCAGGCCCAGCCAAGCCCCCGCGGCTCATTAGCAGCAGCGCTAACGAGGGCAGCTGACACATTTTATGCGGGGGGGGGGGGGGGGGGCCTTTCCTGGGCCCTGTGCTGGTGCCCGCCCCACAAAGCGCCCCCCCCTTACCCCCCCCTTTCCCACCACCCCCCCCTCACCACGCTCCGGCTCGGGCTCCATGGCGGCCGCCGGGCCCACGCCAGGCCTCGGCCGCGGCCTCCGGCTCCTCCGCCGCCCCAGGAAGCGCCGTGGCAGCGCCGAGTCATTTCCCCTCCGCCGCCGGGGCCTGATCCTGCCCCCCCCCAAAAAGCCTCGTGGGCGGCGGGGGGGGGGGGGGGGGGGCACGCGCACCCCACGGTGCCCCCCCAGCCCCAAAAACCCCGGTCCCCCGGAGCCACCCTGATGTGGGGCTGAAGACCCCCGTGTGTCCCCCCCCTCATCTTTTTGGGGTGTTTTTTTTTATGGGGGGGGGGGGGGGGAATGGTGGTGTTAGCACGGGGTGCCCCCCCCCCCCCCCCCCCGTTAGGTTTCGGGATGATTCGGGGGGGGGGGGGGCCGCGTCCCGGCACCCTGAACCCACAACAAAGGGCACCGGCGGCCCCGATTCATCCCGAAAGCGAAACGCGGCCCGCCTCGGGGCGCTGCACCCCCCCCCCGATAAACCCCTGGTTTTGGGATCCCCCCCCCACCCCCCCTCAGTGCCCCCCCCTCACCCCCCCAGACCCCAGCACCCAGGGGCTGCCCCTCCCCCCCCCCCCCCAGCTTTGGGATCACAGCCTGCAGCCTCCAGGGGTTGCCCCCATGCAGGGTTGGGGGGCCTGGGGGCTGCACCCCCGGGTGGTGTTTTTTTTTGGGGGGGGCCAGGACCCATTTTTACCCTCCCCCGGAGGGGGGGGCCGCATCCTGCACAGTCATAGCACAAGCGGGGCTGGGGCTGAGCCTCCAGGAAGGGCCCGTGCTCAGCGGGAGGGGGACGGGGCCTGGCTGCAGGTAGGGTCCCCGTAATGGGGGGGGGGGACGACAACATTTGGGGGGGGGGCACGGTGCAGGGGGACCCAAGGGTGCCCCTTGGGGACAGCGGGGGGGGGCGCAGGGGGGGGGGTTGGGGTGGTGCACTGGGGTTTTAGGGTGGCGCAGGGGGGTTTAGGGTGGCACGGGGGGGTTTTGGGGTGGAGCAGGGGGATTTGGGGATGCTTGGCCCCTCGCCCCGCCCCGGGGGGGGTCCGCCCCCCCGCCCCCCCCCCCCCCAGCACCCCGGATGCCGGGGGCTGACACCTGCTTCCCGCCCGCAGCGGGGCCGGAAACCGGGGCGTGGGGCGGGGGTCCCCCCCACGGCCCCCCCCCACCCCAAAAATCCCCCCCCAACCCCCCCGGCACCCCACACGCACCCCACAGCCCCATGGAGCCGGGCCCCTACGTGCCCCCCCCGTTCCCCTGCCCCGCCGTGGGGCAGCCCCACTGGGAGCCCCCCCCCGAGCCCCCCCCTCCCGGGCCCTGGGCCCCCCCCCTGGACCCCTTCGCCCAAGCTTTTGGGGGGCGGCTGCCAGGGGAGGCCTGGGGGGCCGCGACCCCCGCGGGGGGGGGGGTGGAGGTGGGCCCCCCCCCTCCCTACCTGCCCCTGCCCTTCAGGGGGGGGGCCCCCCTCGAGGAGCCCCCCCCCGCCTGCCTCTACCAGGACCTGCAGCCCCCCTCCTGCGCCCCGCCCGGATCCTTCCAGGGCCCAGGTGAGTGCGGGGGCGCGTTTTAATAAGGGGGGGGGGGTCTTTTAATAAGGGGGGAGGTCTTTTTTTGGGGGGGGCGCTGACCCTGACCCTGTTCTTGCAGCCCTGCAGGGACTGGGGGGGGGCGACAGCTTTGGCGGCCTCGTGGGACCCCCGGCCTGGGCTCCCGACGGGGCGCGATGCCCCCAGGTGA
Source organism: Cygnus atratus (assembly GCF_013377495.2). Taxonomy (NCBI): domain Eukaryota; kingdom Metazoa; phylum Chordata; class Aves; order Anseriformes; family Anatidae; genus Cygnus; species Cygnus atratus. Next base: position 41,657 of record NW_026109716.1, read on the forward strand.
GGCTGGGTCCCTTGGGGGGGCACCCACAGAACCCCCCCCCCCAAAAAATCTCACCCGCACCCCCCCCTGCAGGACCCCGACCGCTACCCCTTCGCCGCCTTCACCCCCTGGCCAGGGGCGGCGTTGGGGGGCTGCGAGCTGGGCCCCCCCTGGGCAGGGGGCGCAGCCCCCCCGGAGGTGAGAGCAGCTGGGGGTGGGGCACACAATGGGGGGGGCACAATGGGGGGGGAAAATGGGGGGGGGAGCCACAGGCCGCCCTCGTGACCCCTCTCTCCCCCCCCAGGTCCCCCCAGGCCCCCCCCCCCCAAGGGGCTGCCCCCCCCCTTACCGGAGCCGCCTCAGTCTCGGGGGGGGCCCTCCCCGGTACCGGCCCCCCCCCATGCTGGACCCGGGGCGCTTGGGGCCGGGGCTTTTTGGGGGGCTGAGCTCCATGGGGGGGGGGGACAGCCCCCCCGGCTCCCCCGACCCGCTGCGCCTCAAAGCTCCGTGAGTGGGGGAAATGGGGGGGGATGGATTTGTGGGGGGGTTATTTTTTGGGGGGCGGGGCACCGTGACTCCTTTTTGTGCCCCCCCCCCAGGCAGATCAACGTGGGCTCCGGTTTCCAGGCGGCCGTGCCGGAGGCGGGGGGCTGCGCCCGGACCCCCCCGGGGGGGGCAACGCTGGCCTGGAGTCCCTGGCCCGGGCTGGAGGGGGACCCCGCAACCCAGCGGCAAGGTGAGGCCCCCCCCCACACCCCAAAATTTGGGGGGGGGTCTTCGGGGGGAGGGCAGCATCCTGATTGTGCTCCCCCCCCCCCCCCCCCCCCAGTGGAGATGCTGCTGGCCCTGGCCTGCTCCAGTGCCGTGCCGGGGGGGGGCACCAACACCGAGCTGGCCCTGCACTGCCTGGCCCGTGCCCGCGGCAGCCTGACGGTAAGGTGGGAAGGGGGGGGTCGAGGGGTGGCCCCCCCCAAAAAAAAAAAACCCCAACCTTGCCCCAAATCTCTCTGCACCCCCCCCCAAACCAAGGGAGCCCTGGAGCTGCTGCTGCTGGGGACACCGGCCTGGCCTGAGGCGCACCCGTTGGCCGGGTACCACTACGCTGGTGAGGGGGGGGGCCTCGGAGGGGGGTCCCGGGGGGGGGTCCGGGCTTGTGCCCCCCCCAGCACCCGCACCGAGCCCCCCCCTCCCTGCAGGCAGCGACGCCTGGAGCCCCCGCGAGCGGCGCCTCTTTGCCCAGGCGCTGGCGCGGCACGGGAAGGACTTCGCGCGCATCCAGCGGGCGGTGAGGCTGTGCCCCCCCCCCCATAAACCCCTGCAATTGCCTGGGGGCACCCCAAAAATGCCTGCCCCCCCCCCCCCGTGCCCCCCCAGGTACCCTCCAAGCGGACGACGCAGTGCGTGGAGTTCTACTACCTGCACAAGGCGCGGCTGGGGAGGGTGCGCAGGCAGGTACGGGGGGGGGTTGGGGACCCCCAACCACGGGGGGGGCTCTGGGCCCCCCCCCGTAGCACCGGGGCGGGGTCGGGACCCCCTCTCCTCCCTCTCCGTTTCCCAGGCGCCACCCGAAGCCCTCGGTGCCCGCTTCCCCTGCAAGCTCTGCGGCAAGTACGTGGGAGGCCCAAAAGGGTCTTGGGGGGGGGGGGGCCAAAAGGGGTCTGGGGGGGCGCAGACCCCCCCCGGTCTCCCTCACTGCCCCCGTTTCCCCCAGGATTTTCCCCAAAATCAAGAGCCGCAACGCCCACATGAAGATCCACCGGCAGCAGGAGGGCTGGGGGGGGGCCCCCTCCTTCCTGTCCCCGCCCTGGGCTCCTGCCCTGGGGGGGGCACTTGCTGCAGCCCCCCCGCACCCCGCTGCGAGCCCCCCGCCCTGGGGTGGGGGTCCCGGGTGCGCTGGGCCCCCCCTGGACACGGAAAAGGTTGGAGGAGCAGAGTTTATTGCAGAGGAGCCACGGGGGCGCTGGGGGGGCCCCATGTGAAGGGGGGGGCCCCGTGTGATGGGGGGGGCAATTGAAGCCCCCCCCCCCCATAAATAAAAGCCGGGTGGCCCCGCATCCAACGCCCCCCTGCTTGTAGGAACCCTGGGGGGGGCGGTGTCCCCATGTCTGGCGCGTCCCTGGGGGGGGCCCAGCTGCAGGGGGGGTCCCCAAATTGGAGGGGGGGTCCCTCACACCTCGATGTGGGGGTCTGAGCCGCGGCCCTGGCGCTGCAGCTGCTCCTCCTGGCGCAGTTTGGGCTTCTCCGTGCGCGTGTGCCACACCAGCACCTGGGGGGGGCACAGAAACACCCCCCCGTCAGCCAGCGGGGGGCTCGGGACCCCCACCCTGTGCCCCTACGGGACCCCTGGGACCCCCCCCGGGAGGTTCAGGACCCCTGGGATCCCCCACCCCGCACCCCTACGAGACCCCAGGCTCCCTGGAACCCCCCCAGCAGGCTCAGGACCCCCAGGCCCCCCCCCCGGAGGCTCAGGACCCCCCGCCCCCCCCCAGCAGGCTCAGGACCCCCAGGCCCCCCCCCCAGCAGGCTCAGGACCCCCCGCCCCCCCCCGGAGGCTCAGGACCCCCGCCCCACCCCCGTGTGACCTCCGGCCCACCCTGTCCCGCACCCCTTTGGGACCCTCCCGGGGAGCTTAGGACCCCCTCCAGGACCCCCCCGGGCTCCGCGGGACCCCCACCCCTACGGGTCCTTCAGGCTCCCCAGCCCCCCACCTGCGTGCAGTTGGCGGCCTTGGGCTCCAGCTCGGCGGGGGTGACGAGCCCCCCCAGGAGGCTGCTCTCCAGGTACCCCCCGCTCGGCCGCGGGGTCGAAGCGGGCGCCGGGGCGGGCGAGGAGCAGGGGCAGCGCCACGGCGAAGCCGGCCATGTCCAGGGGGAAGGGGCGCTCGGGCTTCCAGGCCGTGTGGAAGCCCACCACGCGCCCCCCCGCCACCAGCGGCCGCTCGAAGCGCAGCCCCCCCACCAGCCCCACCGGCCAGACGGCCACGCGGCGGGTGCTGCGCATCTGGGGGGACGGGGGGGTCAGAGGGGGGCGTAAAAGGGGGAGGGGGGGAGGGGGGCACCAAGGGGCTTGGGGGGTAGAAGGGGAGCTGGGGGGAGAAAGGCGGGAAACAAGGGGCTGGGGGGAGGAGAGGGGGGAAATAAAGGTCTGGGGGGGTAAAGGGGGGCAAGGGGGGGCTGGGGGGGGAAGGGGGGCAGAAATGGGGGGCTGGGGGTAAAGGGGGGAGTGGAGGGCTTGGAGGGGGTAAAGGGAGGGAAATGGGGGGCTCGGGGGAGAAATGGGGACAATAAGGAGCTGGGGGGTTGAATTCAGGGGAAAACGGGGGGGCTGGGGGGGGAAGCAGAGGAAATGTGGGGCTGGGGGGGGCAGAAACGGGGCTGGGGGGGCAGCAGGGTTACACTGAGGCCCTTTGGGGCAGCTCAGAGGGACCTGAGCGGCAAGAGGAGACTTGGGGCGGGTCCCGGGCGAATTTGGGGGGGGCTGAGAAACCTCGGGGGGGCCCGGGGGGGCCCGGGGGGGGGGCGCACCTCCTCGAAGAGCCGCAGGCTGTAGGTGTTGTCGTCGTCGGCGAAGTAGACGACGGCGCGCTCGCCGGGCGGCCGCGTGTCCCGCAGCCACTGCAGCGCCCGGTTGCGCTGCTCGACCCCGCGGGGGCGCAGCCA
>NW_026109717.1:0-44673 GCF_013377495.2 Cygnus atratus
AGTGTGCGCAGGAGAGCAATGTCTGCAAAAACATGCTTCGTGCTCGCAGCCCAGCAAGGAAAGGGCCGTCAGTAGGACATATTGGGACCCTTGTGGAGTTCACCACGTCCCTGTGTCCAAAGAATGCCGCTTGATGACTCACGGAGAAGAGCCCAGGAGCTGCCTCCTCCGATTTCCCCCCCAGCCTCACCTGGGAGAAGGCTCTTTTTCCCCAGCAGCCTGCCCCATCTGTGCCTCCTCTGTCACCCTGGGGAGTCTGGCTGGAGAGAGACTCCGGCGTCTGAGCAGCTGGCTCTTAATAGCAGGAGGCATCCCTGTAAGGAGGCAACAGGAGGGCTGCTAAGAGAAACTCCTTGGTGGCGTCTTGGGCATGACGGCCAAGAGACTGCTCTCATGTTACCTTTTCTGTTGGAGTCTTCCTCCATCCTTGACTCTCCCTTCTTTTCAGCGTGCTTCTCGGGACTTTGAATGGGATTTCCCCCTGCAGCTCTTCCAGATGGAATGTAGAGCCCAATCCTGGAAGCAAGAAGAGGACAGCAGTGTGATTCCAGGCCACCACACTCAGTGGTTGCAGTGCCCTGGCCTTGATGCCAGCCATGGGCTGCAGAAGCAGCACACTCACCTGAGAAAGACGATGACTCATTCAGACCCTGGCTGTGAGAGGACACTTTTCCTGTCCGATGTGGCCAAATCCATCGGCTGGAGGCAGGGCCTCTCCGTAGTCCGTTTTTAGATGGAGGTGCTAATGTGGGAGCTGTCACATGGCAGTGGGGCAGTCGTCCCCTCCGGGTTTCCCCAGGCTCAGGGCACTTTCCCTGCAGCCTTCTTTCTCCTAGAAAGGCAGCGTGAAAGGCCTCAGCCCTCGGCCTCTGAAGCTAAGGGCAAGAACACTTTCACAGCAGTGGGCTTTGGAGGAGCCCTCGTCCTCCACAGAGGAAAACAAGGCTCAGAAAGGGCAGGTTTTTCTCCTTGAGAGAAGCTTCCTGGCAGAGCAAAGAGGGGAAGAGTGTGCACATGGCCCCCTGAGAGAAGAGAAAGGTCCCTTCTGGAGTGCTTGAAAGCACTTGTCATACCATGGCCCTCTCTCTCCCATTCCTTTTGCCACGACCCTTGCACTTTTCCCACATGTGCTGTCTCTCCCGTTCTTCCTTCAGCTGCTCCTCAGCCAGCGATGCCTGCAGAGTTCTTTCATCTTCTTGCCTGTACAGGCAGCATATTTCCTACAGGGGAGAAGGGCGTGCAATGGTTTGAGAAATGTCAAATCTCCAGAAGCACTGCCCTTGTAACAACCCTTCCCCTGTTCTGCCATCCTTGTGGAGCTCACCTGATGCACTGCCAGCATCTTGCAAGCACACAAGAAGAGGATTTGCTGCTGTAGCTTTTGCTCAACAACCTGGTCTTGCTCTTCCAGCAGGCAGCAGCCCTCAGCGAGGACCATCGTCCCTTTTCTGAGGTCTGGCCCAAGGAGAAGCCATGGCCCAAGCTGTGGCAGCCACCTGCTAAATCAGAGAAGTAGATGCCCACATGCAGACCCTCCCAGCAAAGAAGGGAGAGAGGGAACAAGAGGCAGGGGAACCCTGTCCCTTGGTGCACCCAGAGGCCTGCAGTTCTCCAAAAAAAACGGAGGCTCCCTTGCAGCCGCTTTGGATGACTGAACAACCGTGGCCTTCTGCTCTGAGCTGCTGCAGCAGCTGCTTCCCTGGCTGTACACTGGCAGTGTGCGCAGGAGAGCAATGCCTGCAAAAACATGCTTCGTGCTGAGCATGCAATGATTAGAGAGACACATCAAATCTCCATGAAGGCAACCTGCGAAACAACCCGCCAACGGGTACACAGATCCAGTGGCTACCTGTCCTGCTCTCCGTTGACCCTCACAGGCAGGGGCTTGAGTCTGGGGCCAGGCCGCAGCAGAGCGCTTGCCCTTCCCCTCTTCTGCCATCTTTGAGGAGCTCTCCTGACGTGCTGTACGCAGCCTGCAAGCACACAAGAGGAGGATTTGCTGCTGTAGCTTTTGCTCACAAACTGGGTGCCCAGCAAGGAAAGGGCAGTCGGTGGGACATGTGGCGGGACCCCTGTGGAGTTCACCAAGTCCCTGTGTCCAAGGGAAGCTGCTCGATGACTCAAGGAGAAGGGCCCAGGAGTTGCCTCCTCCAGCTCCCCCCCAGCCTCACCTGGGAGAAGGCTCTTTTTCCCCAGCAGCCTGGCCCAGCTTTGCCTCCCCAGTCGCCCTGGAGAGTCTGGGTAGAGAAGGACTCTGGCGTGTGAGCAGCTGGCTCTTAATAGCAGGAGGCACCCCTGTAAGGAGGAAAAGAGAAGGCTAGTCAGAGCTGCTCCTTGGTGGCCACACAAATAGGCAGGGAATGAGCCTCCCTGCTTGACCCGGTGCTATTTCTAAAAGGCAGAGCAAGCTGGCAGGTGGGTTGACCTAGAAGGGAGTCTTCTTGGCCACTAGCATTTCACAGGTGGGGAAGGGAGTCCTGGGACTCTATGCCACGTCTTCGTGACATGGAGGGGCTCAAATCCCCCTATGGACAGCTCCTGTTTGATAAGGGAGAAGGCGCCCAGCCCAGGTGCTCTGATACCCTGAAAAGCAAGAAAGGAGGAAGAGTATTTCAGTATTTCTGGGGCGGGAAATCCAGCGCAGGACTTCTCCAAACAAGATGATGGGTACTTGTGCCTTGGCCACTGCTCATGGAAGGTGCCAGATGGCATCACTCTGGAGAGCCCTGGAGATGGCCTTGATGTCTGGGAGTTTTCCAGCTCCGTCCTTTTTGTCCTCTAAAGAAGAGCTGGGCTAGTGAGAGCAGAGCCAAAGCACTCACACAAAGTCAGCAAATTCCCCCGGGGGTTCCCAACACCTAGGGAAGGCCTTAAGAACTGGCTCAGGCTACATACTGGCTTGCATTCCAAACTTTCCCAATCCCTGGAAAGCAAGGGAAAGAGAGGTCATGCTGCAAGAGAGCCCACTGCTCCAGCACAGCCCTGGCAGCTGAGGGGACCAGTGCCTGTGTCATGGGGCCCCCTGTCCCCTTCCCTCCTGTCCCCTGTTCCTCAGGCACCTCCTGATGGGCTCACCGTCGTCTGGGAAGTGCATGAGTGTTGGGAACATGAGGCGGCTGCAGCACAGGATGGGAGCACTCCTGGCCTCCATCCCTCTCCGGCCCTCCTCCACTTGTAGGCAGGATTTGTCCCACGCAGGGACGCTGCTTCCCAGTTTCTCCTCTGCTTGAGGAGGCGTTCTGTGGGGTGGCAGCTCCGGGAAAGAGTAGAGTAAGAGGGGAGGACAAGTCTGCAAAGCCCACCTTGTTCAGTGCGAACTGACGTCGGATGGAGTGGGGTACTGCATCCCAAACTTTCCCAGTCCCTCAAAAGCAGTGGCAAGGGAGGTTAAGCTGCAAGCCAGCCCACACCTCAGTATAGCCAGGTGACCAAGGGAGCCGGTGCCCATGTCCTGAGACCCCCGGTCCCTGTCCCCAGAAGGAAATGCAGCTTAAGAGGTATTCACGGGTGCCTATTCCTCAGGCGCCTCCTGACAGGCTCACCATCCTCTGTGAGGTGCACGTGTGTTGGGAGGTGCATGAGTGTTGGGAAAATCAGGCAGCCGCTGCGTGGAATGGGAGCACTCCTGGCCTCCATCTCTCTCCGACTCTCCTCCATTCGTCAGGCTGCTCAGCAGCAGCAACTGGGCATGCAGCCCGAAGTCCCCGCACGTGGGAACCCTGACATTCATCTCTCTTCTTACGTGAAAAGTTTCTTTCTTGTAAGGGAGTCCATGAATACTGGCAAAGTTCTCTGAAACCTGGTTGATGGGCTTCTTTACATGGAGGAGCTGAAAGCCTCCCATGGGCAGCTCCTTTTAAAAATAGTGCGGAAGGCGCCCAGCCCAGGTGCTCTGATACCCTGAAAAGCAAGAAAGCAGGAAGAGTATTTCAGTATTTCTGGGGCGGGAAATCCAGCGCGGTGCTTCTCCAAGCGAGAAGATGGGCCCTGGTGCCTTGGCCACTGCTTGTGGGAAGGTGCCAGATGTCATCATTCTGGAGAGCCCGGGAGATGGCCTCGATAGCTGGGAGGCCTTTCTCAGGACCTCCTGGAGGAGCTGTGTAACCCCTCCACTGCCCTCCCAGCAGCAGCTGAGCATGCAGCCCAAAGTCCCCGCACGTGGAACCCTGACATTCATCTCTCTTCTTACCAGGAAAAGTTTCTTTCTTATACAGCAGTCCATGAACATTGGCAAAGTGCTCCGAAACCCGGAAGATGGGCTTCTTTACATCGAGGAGCTTAAAGCCTGCCGTGGGCCGCTCCTGTTTAACAGCAAAGAAGGCACCCAGGCCAGGTATTGTGACGCCCTGAAAAGCAAGAAATCAGGAACACGGATCAGTATTTCTGGGGCTTCTCCAAGCAAGAAGACGGGCCCTCATGCCTTGGCCACTGCTCACGAGAAGGTGCCAGACAGTGTCATTCTGGAGAGCCCTGGAGATGGCCTCGATGGCTGGGAGTTTCCCAGCTCCCTCCTTTTTGCCATCTAAAGTGGAGCTGGGCTAGTAAGAGCAGAGCCAACACCCTCAGCTCAGTAAAATCCCCCCAAGGAGTTCCCAACAAGTACGGAAAGCCTTGAGTACCGGCACCAGCTACATGCTGGCCTGCCCACTCTGGCCACAGGCAACACACAAGTGCCAGGCAGAATGGATCCCGTCCTTCTGCTGGAGCTGGGCTCTTCTTTGGTGCATATTGCCAGAGCAGCCAGGGTTCCTGGCACATCTGCAGTTTGCAGGCTACCGCTGGGGTGTTTCTTCTGCTTGAGGAGGCGTTCTGTGGGGTGGCAGCTCTGGGAAAGAGCAGAGTAAGAGGGCAGGACGAGGCTGCAAAGCCCACCTTGTTCAGTGCAAACTGCCTGCGGATGAAGTGGGATACTGCATCCCAAATTTTCCCAGTCCTTGGAAATCAAATCCACAATATCCCCCTTCAGCCATGCCCTGGGGACAGCAACAAGGCCGCCAATGCCATGCTGCAGGCTGGCACGGCCCGCAGATCCCATGATGACAAGCCCAACGTGCGGCCGCTAAGCAGGCGCCAGCTGCCAGAGGCTGCAGGAAGGTTCCAGAAGCAGCGGCAGCGCCCCGGGCAGGGGCAGCCGTGAGTGCAGGAGCTGCTCGTGGGATGTGGGCTCAGGGGCAGACGCCCGCCCCTGCAGGGGACAAGGCCCACCCAGAGCCTGCCCACCGCCATGGGCCTGCCCAGACATCCTGGGGGGAAGCCCTGGCCACAGCCAGTGATCGGGGGGGATGCAGAAGCCCCTCACAAATGATGATGAAAAACAGGGCCCACAAAGTGAGAGGCCATGTCACTTACCATGGAAGCCCCAGAACTTGGAGAAAAGTGGCACTGCTCTCTCCAGAGAGCGCGTTTCCTTCAGCGAGCTTCTTTTAGAAGGAAAAGAAAGGCCTCTTGTGTCTAGATGCCGCCCGCCATCCCTGACAGCCGTGCTGGGGACAGCCCAAGGCCTCAGCCAGCTTGTGGCACGGGGGGAAACCACAACTGCAAAATGGCCGCCAGGGCTGTCAGAGGATGGGTCGGGAGCCGCCCTGTCAGGGAGCAGCTTGTCTCTCATTCTCCGTACACTCAGGGAGCATGATGATTTAGAAAGACCTAACAAGAAGTAGGCCTGACCTATTTGAAATTGTCAACAATTCTATGTGAAATAGGGAGTTTCATCCAATGTCATTAATGATGGACCTCCCCCTAAGTGTTTATAGGCAGTGGAGAAATTAGCTAGGAGCTCATGAAGCCATCAACTTTAGCAAGACTGTACCAGGGGTTTTCTAGAGTCCCTCCGGTCACTGTGTCCAAAGCTACCGCCTTGGGTGTTTTGTGTAGGGTGTGTGCGTGTGACTAAGAGTGTGACATGTAGTGCATGCGTCACATGCAGATGTGATGTGTACACTCAAGGAGAGTGCAAAAATTAAAAGGGATTTGAGGAAATCAGTTCAAAGGATGCCTATAGATTGGGATCTCTAAGCCAAGGGCAGCAAGAGTTCAGCAAGAGGACCCAAGTAGAATTTACAGCAACTTGCATCAAGGCTGCCTGATGAGTGATCGAAGTCCCCGAGAGTTTTAGGAGGAGAGAATGAAAACCGTGAGAGCATGTGAGAGAAAGAGAGCTCTTCACTTTCTTGTATGGGTGATGTGAGAAAAATTCGACCTGTCCTTCAGTTTTGCGGTGTGCTGAGTTAAAGTCCCTGGGATAGGGTTTGGCCCTGCTGGCTTTCCTTCCTTTCTTCTTTTCTCCAAAGTTTCAAACTCTCTCTCTCTCTCTTTCTGTCTGTTTTTTTGGCTATGTGCAGACCCGAGAGGTTGTGGAAAACTCTTTTTCCAAAAAGAGGCTCTTAACTTCAAAGCTCCATTGGGAGCAGTACCAACAGGGAAGGAAGACTTGCTGCTAATCCTGGGCTGAGTGAGGGCAGGTGCTTGATGGCTTTTTCTGGGAACAAACGGAAGGTTCCAGAGAGCTGTTACCTTGGAAGTCCCACCCTGGCAGGATCAAGAGCTCCCAGCTCTTCCCAGCTCTCCAGGCACAGGCAGGTGCTGATGCTGGATACTAAGAGCACCTGGCTTTCAGCAAGGGTGAATCAGCAGCCTCAGCTGGGAGGCGTTTGTGGCTGTCTTGGGAGGCCACGCGCGTTTCTTCTTTAACTGTTTTAACAGTCCCACAAAAATCATGAGGTGGATTATTGAGGGAACAGAGCATCTCTCCTGTGAAGAGAGGCTGGGAGAGCTGGGACTGTTAAGCCTGGAGAAGAGAAAGCTCAGGGGGGATCTTATCAGTGGATAACTACATGCCTGCAGGCAGGGTGCAAAGGGAATGGAGCTGGGCTCATTTCAGTGGAGCCCAAGGACAGGACAAGAGGCGATGGGCACAGGAAGAAACACAGCGGCTTCCATCTGAACCCCAGGAAACACTTCTGAGGCGTGTGGGTGACCGAGTCCTGGCACAAGTTCCCTGAGAGGCTGTGGAGTCTCCCTCCGCAAGGGGAGATACTTGAAAGCCATCTGCACAGGACATGGTCCTTGGACACTGGTGCTGGGTGGCCCTGTTTGAGCAGGGGGTTGGCCAAGCTGACCTCTTCAGGTACCTCCCAACCTCAACCATGCTCTGTTTGTGTGAAATCAGAACACTACAAAGCCCGTGCTGGTCCCTCCACGAGGAAGCAACTGTCTTTATTGGGCTGACAGCTGCTCACAGCTGCGAGGGGTCCGCGCTGGTTTCCCTGATGCTCGTGTCATCTTCGGCACTGGAAGCACAGGGACTTTCTCACCAACGCTAGGGAGAGAAAAAGAAAGGGTTCAAGTTTCAGTTCCAGTGAGGGCAGCTGAGTGACACTCCCTGCTCCCTTCAGCCCCAGTCGTGTGGAGCGTGCATAGGCAGGAGTCCCAAGGGTCTGTGTGGCCCTGCAGAGGCCCCTCGTGTCCCAGCCAGTGACAGGGAATCTACGCAGCGCCAGGCTGAGGCGCTGTGTGAGGCCGGGTCGGAGACCTTTGGCCAAGCAAGTACGGAAGGCCAGGGCAAGGGTGCTTCTGAGCCCAGGGGCCTCACTGCCCCAGAAAGGGGCTGCTGCTATCGGAAAGAAGGCTGTTGCAGGAGAGGTTTACTAGATCAGAAGATCCTCTGCCGTCTTCCTAGGGATGTCCACAGCTCTGCTCTTGGTCCTGTCACTTGGTCACTGAGCTGAGATTTCAGCAGCTGGCCGATGCTATTCAGTCTGTGAACAAAGTCTGAGGAAAACTGCATTTGGACTCTGCTCTTGCAGAAGACCAGACAGCCAATGGCCTTGAACATGAAATCAAAACCCTGCTTCCTTGCAAGGATGTAGGAGAGAAAGAGCAGGGTCTCTTGAATGCAGCGCTGCACGGTGTCCCGACGAATGCCGGTGTCCGAGGGCAGCCAGGCATTATTCAGGACACCAGCTGGAGGTACACCTAAGGGAAAAGAAGCAAGGAGCAAAGGAACTAAGACAGGCCTGCAGAGGAGGGCAGTCACATTTGGGCAGCTTCTGGGCCCTCCAGCACTGATGCCCTGCTGCTGGTCGGCACCTGCAGCGGTACGCGCTGCCAAGAGGAGAAGTCAACCACCAACGCAGTGATCAGGGTGCCAACAGCATGGAGAGGGACGTTTCCAGGAGCCGCTACCGGCCAGCACGTGCAAGGCATTGCTGGGATGTAGTTGGGATACTGCATCCCAAGCTTTCACAATCCCTGAAAAGCAAGGGAAAGAGAGGTCATGCTGCAAGCCAGCCTGCTCCTCCAGCACAGCCCTGGTGGCCATGGGGACCGGTGCCGGTGTCCTGAGACCCTCCCCCTCTCTCCCCCCAGGAAACTGCAGCTCAAGAGTGCTTTGTGGGTGCTTTTTCCTGAGGCAACTCCTGTCAGGCTCACCATCATCCGGGAGGTGCACGAGTGTTGGGAACATCAGGTGGCTTCTGCACAGGATGGGAGAACTCCTGGCCTCCATCTCTCTCCGGCCCTCCTCCACTTGTAGGCAGGAATTGTCCCACGCAGGGACGCTGCTTCCCAGTGCCTTCGGCTCCTCCCTGCAAGGCAGCTCCTCAAGAGCACAGCGGCAGCCCGAGCAGAGCATCAGGAGCACAGCCCCCTTCCATTTCGTGAAAGAACCACGTGGGCACACAACCTCCCCAGGCGGCTGGTGCTGCGCAGCCTGGGAACAAACTCCCACAAAGCGCTTTCTGCCTCTATTTTGGCCAATGTCCCTCCACACGAAATCCCCCTTCAGCCGTCCTGTGGGAATGGCAACAAGGCCGCCAATGCCATGCTGCAGGCTGGCACGGCCCGCAGATCCCATGATGACAAGCCCAACGTGCGGCCGCCAAGCAGGCGCCAGCTGCCAGAGGCTGCAGGAAGGTTCCAGAAGGAGCAGCAGCGCCCCGGGCAGGGGCAGCCGTGAGTGCAGGAGCTGCTCGTGGGATGTGGGCTCAGGGGCAGACGCCCGCCCCTGCAGGGGACAAGGCCCACCCAGAGCCTGCCCACCGCCATGGGCCTGCCCAGACATCCTGGGGGGAAGCCCTGGCCACAGCCAGTGATCGGGGGGGATGCAGAAGCCCCTCACAAATGATGACGAAAAACAGGGCCCACAAAGTGAGAGGCCATGTCACTTACCATGGAAGCCCCAGAACTTGGAGAAAAGTGGCACTGCTATCTCCAGAGAACGCGTTTCCTTCAGCGAGCTTCTTTTAGAAGGAAAAGAAAGGCCTCTTGTGTCTAGATGCCGCCCGCCATCCCTGACAGCCGTGCTGGGGACAGCCCAAGGCCTCAGCCAGCTTGTGGCACGGGGGGAAACCAGAACTGCAAAATGGCCACCAGGGCTGTCAGAGGATGGGTCGGGAGCCGCCCTGTCAGGGAGCAGCTTGTCTCTCATTCTCCGTACACTCAGGGAGCATGATGATTTAGAAAGACCTAACAAGAAGTAGGCCTGACCTATTTGAAATTGTCAACAATTCTATGTGAAATAGGGAGTTTCATCCAATGTCATTAATGATGGACCTCCCCCTAAGTGTTTATAGGCAGTGGAGAAATTAGCTAGGAGCTCATGAAGCCATCAACTTTAGCAAGACTGTACCAGGGGTTTTCTAGAGTCCCTCCGGTCACTGTGTCCAAAGCTACCGCCTTGGGTGTTTTGTGTAGGGTGTGTGCGTGTGACTAAGAGTGTGACATGTAGTGCATGCGTCACATGCAGATGTGATGTGTACACTCAAGGAGAGTGCAAAAATTAAAAGGGATTTGAGGAAATCAGTTCAAAGGATGCCTATAGATTGGGATCTCTAAGCCAAGGGCAGCAAGAGTTCAGCAAGAGGACCCAAGTAGAATTTACAGCAACTTGCATCAAGGCTGCCTGATGAGTGATCGAAGTCCCCGAGAGTTTTAGGAGGAGAGAATGAAAACCGTGAGAGCATGTGAGAGAAAGAGAGCTCTTCACTTTCTTGTATGGGTGATGTGAGAAAAATTCGACCTGTCCTTCAGTTTTGCGGTGTGCTGAGTTAAAGTCCCTGGGATAGGGTTTGGCCCTGCTGGCTTTCCTTCCTTTCTTCTTTTCTCCAAAGTTTCAAACTCTCTCTCTCTCTCTTTCTGTCTGTTTTTTTGGCTATGTGCAGACCCGAGAGGTCGTGGAAAACTCTTTTTCCAAAAAGAGGCTCTTAACTTCAAAGCTCCATTGGGAGCAGTACCAACAGGGAAGGAAGACTTGCTGCTAATCCTGGGCTGAGTGAGGGCAGGTGCTTGATGGCTTTTTCTGGGAACAAACGGAAGGTTCCAGAGAGCTGTTACCTTGGAAGTCCCACCCTGGCAGGATCAAGAGCTCCCAGCTCTTCCCAGCTCTCCAGGCACAGGCAGGTGCTGATGCTGGATACTAAGAGCACCTGGCTTTCAGCAAGGGTGAATCAGCAGCCTCAGCTGGGAGGCGTTTGTGGCTGTCTTGGGAGGCCACGCGCGTTTCTTCTTTAACTGTTTTAACAGTCCCACAAAAATCATGAGGTGGATTATTGAGGGAACAGAGCATCTCTCCTGTGAAGAGAGGCTGGGAGAGCTGGGACTGTTAAGCCTGGAGAAGAGAAAGCTCAGGGGGGATCTTATCAGTGGATAACTACATGCCTGCAGGCAGGGTGCAAAGGGAATGGAGCTGGGCTCATTTCAGTGGAGCCCAAGGACAGGACAAGAGGCGATGGGCACAGGAAGAAACACAGCGGCTTCCATCTGAACCCCAGGAAACACTTCTGAGGCGTGTGGGTGACCGAGTCCTGGCACAAGTTCCCTGAGAGGCTGTGGAGTCTCCCTCCGCAAGGGGAGATACTTGAAAGCCATCTGCACAGGACATGGTCCTTGGACACTGGTGCTGGGTGGCCCTGTTTGAGCAGGGGGTTGGCCAAGCTGACCTCTTCAGGTACCTCCCAACCTCAACCATGCTCTGTTTGTGTGAAATCAGAACACTACAAAGCCCGTGCTGGTCCCTCCACGAGGAAGCAACTGTCTTTATTGGGCTGACAGCTGCTCACAGCTGCGAGGGGTCCGCGCTGGTTTCCCTGATGCTCGTGTCATCTTCGGCACTGGAAGCACAGGGACTTTCTCACCAACGCTAGGGAGAGAAAAAGAAAGGGTTCAAGTTTCAGTTCCAGTGAGGGCAGCTGAGTGACACTCCCTGCTCCCTTCAGCCCCAGTCGTGTGGAGCGTGCATAGGCAGGAGTCCCAAGGGTCTGTGTGGCCCTGCAGAGGCCCCTCGTGTCCCAGCCAGTGACAGGGAATCTACGCAGCGCCAGGCTGAGGCGCTGTGTGAGGCCGGGTCGGAGACCTTTGGCCAAGCAAGTACGGAAGGCCAGGGCAAGGGTGCTTCTGAGCCCAGGGGCCTCACTGCCCCAGAAAGGGGCTGCTGCTATCGGAAAGAAGGCTGTTGCAGGAGAGGTTTACTAGATCAGAAGATCCTCTGCCGTCTTCCTAGGGATGTCCACAGCTCTGCTCTTGGTCCTGTCACTTGGTCACTGAGCTGAGATTTCAGCAGCTGGCCGATGCTATTCAGTCTGTGAACAAAGTCTGAGGAAAACTGCATTTGGACTCTGCTCTTGCAGAAGACCAGACAGCCAATGGCCTTGAACATGAAATCAAAACCCTGCTTCCTTGCAAGGATGTAGGAGAGAAAGAGCAGGGTCTCTTGAATGCAGCGCTGCACGGTGTCCCGACGAATGCCGGTGTCCGAGGGCAGCCAGGCATTATTCAGGACACCAGCTGGAGGTACACCTAAGGGAAAAGAAGCAAGGAGCAAAGGAACTAAGACAGGCCTGCAGAGGAGGGCAGTCACATTTGGGCAGCTTCTGGGCCCTCCAGCACTGATGCCCTGCTGCTGGTCGGCACCTGCAGCGGTACGCGCTGCCAAGAGGAGAAGTCAACCACCAACGCAGTGATCAGGGTGCCAACAGCATGGAGAGGGACGTTTCCAGGAGCCGCTACCGGCCAGCACGTGCAAGGCATTGCTGGGATGTAGTTGGGATACTGCATCCCAAGCTTTCACAATCCCTGAAAAGCAAGGGAAAGAGAGGTCATGCTGCAAGCCAGCCTGCTCCTCCAGCACAGCCCTGGTGGCCATGGGGACCGGTGCCGGTGTCCTGAGACCCTCCCCCTCTCTCCCCCCAGGAAACTGCAGCTCAAGAGTGCTTTGTGGGTGCTTTTTCCTGAGGCAACTCCTGTCAGGCTCACCATCATCCGGGAGGTGCACGAGTGTTGGGAACATCAGGTGGCTTCTGCACAGGATGGGAGAACTCCTGGCCTCCATCTCTCTCCGGCCCTCCTCCACTTGTAGGCAGGAATTGTCCCACGCAGGGACGCTGCTTCCCAGTGCCTTCGGCTCCTCCCTGCAAGGCAGCTCCTCAAGAGCACAGCGGCAGCCCGAGCAGAGCATCAGGAGCACAGCCCCCTTCCATTTCGTGAAAGAACCACGTGGGCACACAACCTCCCCAGGCGGCTGGTGCTGCGCAGCCTGGGAACAAACTCCCACAAAGCGCTTTCTGCCTCTATTTTGGCCAATGTCCCTCCACACGAAATCCCCCTTCAGCCGTCCTGTGGGAATGGCAACAAGGCCGCCAATGCCATGCTGCAGGCTGGCACGGCCCGCAGATCCCATGATGACAAGCCCAACGTGCGGCCGCCAAGCAGGCGCCAGCTGCCAGAGGCTGCAGGAAGGTTCCAGAAGGAGCAGCAGCGCCCCGGGCAGGGGCAGCCGTGAGTGCAGGAGCTGCTCGTGGGATGTGGGCTCAGGGGCAGACGCCCGCCCCTGCAGGGGACAAGGCCCACCCAGAGCCTGCCCACCGCATGGGCCTGCCCAGACATCCTGGGGGGAAGCCCTGGCCACAGCCAGTGATCGGGGGGGATGCAGAAGCCCCTCACAAATGATGACGAAAAACAGGGCCCACAAAGTGAGAGGCCATGTCACTTACCATGGAAGCCCCAGAACTTGGAGAAAAGTGGCACTGCTATCTCCAGAGAACGCGTTTCCTTCAGCGAGCTTCTTTTAGAAGGAAAAGAAAGGCCTCTTGTGTCTAGATGCCGCCCGCCATCCCTGACAGCCGTGCTGGGGACAGCCCAAGGCCTCAGCCAGCTTGTGGCACGGGGGGAAACCAGAACTGCAAAATGGCCACCAGGGCTGTCAGAGGATGGGTCGGGAGCCGCCCTGTCAGGGAGCAGCTTGTCTCTCATTCTCCGTACACTCAGGGAGCATGATGATTTAGAAAGACCTAACAAGAAGTAGGCCTGACCTATTTGAAATTGTCAACAATTCTATGTGAAATAGGGAGTTTCATCCAATGTCATTAATGATGGACCTCCCCCTAAGTGTTTATAGGCAGTGGAGAAATTAGCTAGGAGCTCATGAAGCCATCAACTTTAGCAAGACTGTACCAGGGGTTTTCTAGAGTCCCTCCGGTCACTGTGTCCAAAGCTACCGCCTTGGGTGTTTTGTGTAGGGTGTGTGCGTGTGACTAAGAGTGTGACATGTAGTGCATGCGTCACATGCAGATGTGATGTGTACACTCAAGGAGAGTGCAAAAATTAAAAGGGATTTGAGGAAATCAGTTCAAAGGATGCCTATAGATTGGGATCTCTAAGCCAAGGGCAGCAAGAGTTCAGCAAGAGGACCCAAGTAGAATTTACAGCAACTTGCATCAAGGCTGCCTGATGAGTGATCGAAGTCCCCGAGAGTTTTAGGAGGAGAGAATGAAAACCGTGAGAGCATGTGAGAGAAAGAGAGCTCTTCACTTTCTTGTATGGGTGATGTGAGAAAAATTCGACCTGTCCTTCAGTTTTGCGGTGTGCTGAGTTAAAGTCCCTGGGATAGGGTTTGGCCCTGCTGGCTTTCCTTCCTTTCTTCTTTTCTCCAAAGTTTCAAACTCTCTCTCTCTCTCTTTCTGTCTGTTTTTTTGGCTATGTGCAGACCCGAGAGGTCGTGGAAAACTCTTTTTCCAAAAAGAGGCTCTTAACTTCAAAGCTCCATTGGGAGCAGTACCAACAGGGAAGGAAGACTTGCTGCTAATCCTGGGCTGAGTGAGGGCAGGTGCTTGATGGCTTTTTCTGGGAACAAACGGAAGGTTCCAGAGAGCTGTTACCTTGGAAGTCCCACCCTGGCAGGATCAAGAGCTCCCAGCTCTTCCCAGCTCTCCAGGCACAGGCAGGTGCTGATGCTGGATACTAAGAGCACCTGGCTTTCAGCAAGGCTGAATCAGCAGCCTCAGCTAGGAGGCGTTTGTGGCTGTCTTGGGAGGCCACGCGCGTTTCTTCTTTAACTGTTTTAACAGTCCCACAAAAATCATGAGGTGGATTATTGAGGGAACAGAGCATCTCTCCTGTGAAGAGAGGCTGGGAGAGCTGGGACTGTTAAGCCTGGAGAAGAGAAAGCTCAGGGGGGATCTTATCAGTGGATAACTACATGCCTGCGGGCAGGGTGCAAAGGGAATGGAGCTGGGCTCATTTCAGTGGAGCCCAAGGACAGGACAAGAGGCGATGGGCACAGGAAGAAACACAGCGGCTTCCATCCGAACCCCAGGAAACACTTCTGAGGCGTGTGGGTGACCGAGTCCTGGCACAAGTTCCCTAAGAGGCCGTGGAGTCTCCCTCCCCAGGGGGAGATACTTGAAAGCCATCTGCACAGGACATGGTCCTTGGACACTGGTGCTGGGTGGCCCTGTTTGAGCAGGGGGTTGGCCAAGCTGACCTCTTCAGGTACCTCCCAACCTCAACCATGCTCTGTTTGTGTGAAATCAGAACACTACAAAGCCCGTGCTGGTCCCTCCACGAGGAAGCAACTGTCTTTATTGGGCTGACAGCTGCTCACAGCTGCGAGGGGTCCGCGCTGGTTTCCCTGATGCTCGTGTCATCTTCGGCACTGGAAGCACAGGGACTTTCTCACCAACGCTAGGGAGAGAAAAAGAAAGGGTTCAAGTTTCAGTTCCAGTGAGGGCAGCTGAGTGACACTCCCTGCTCCCTTCAGCCCCAGTCGTGTGGAGCGTGCATAGGCAGGAGTCCCAAGGGTCTGTGTGGCCCTGCAGAGGCCCCTCGTGTCCCAGCCAGTGACAGGGAATCTACGCAGCGCCAGGCTGAGGCGCTGTGTGAGGCCGGGTCGGAGACCTTTGGCCAAGCAGCTACGGAAGGCCAGGGCAAGGGTGCTTCTGAGCCCAGGAAAGAAGGCTGTTGCAGCAGAGGTTTACCAGATCGGAAGATCGTCTGCAGAATTCCCAGGGATGTTCGGAGCTCTGCTCTTGGTCTTGTCTTTCTGCAGGGCCTCCTTTCTCTTCTCCAGCTGTTTCCTCACCCGCACACTCCGCACCGAAAGGCAGCTGCAGCAACAGAGAAGAAAAAAGCTCTCAGGTTGGCTCTGAAGGTCCTCTCCTCTGCCTGCCCAAAAGCAGGGAGCACAGCCTCCTTCCATTGTGGGTGCATGGCTGTCAGCTGCAGGGGAGCTTTAGGACTCTGGGTCTGCAGGGGGACGGCTGGGGGCAGGGCCTCTCCATGGTTATTGCCTCTCCAAAGCAGCTGGTGGATGGAGAGCCCAAGCCCAGAGCCGAGCAACCCGCACGCTGGATCCCTCGGGCAGCCTGCTGCAGCTCAGCTTTTCCTGGCCTTTGTTGGACTTGGCCCACACTCACTTGGTGCTTGATTTGCTCAGAGGAGCTGCCTCAGCCTTCTTCTCTGGGGGGTGAGGGATGAGGACGTGCTGCTGCTTCATATCCGCTAGTACCATCTGCAGAGACTTTTTCAGTTCCACAAGTGCCATGGAGGAAGCACTCTCTGTCTGCAGCCTCTGCATTTCCGTCTGCGTCTTCTGCTACAGGGGAAGCAGAAACAAGGAACGTTTTTAGCTGCAGGTGCTAATGTGGGAGCTGTCACATGGCAGTGGGGCAGTCGTCCCCTCCGGGTTTCCCCAGGCTCAGGGCACTTTCCCTGCAGCCTTCTTTCTCTCAGAAAGGCAGCGTGAAAGGCCTCAGCCCTCGGCCTCTGAAGCTAAGGGCAAGAACGCATTCACAGCAGTGGGCTTTGGAGGAGCCCTCGTCCTCCACAGAGGAAAACAAGGCTCAGAAAGGGCAGGTTTTTCTCCTTGAGAGAAGCTTCCTGGCAGAGCAAAGAGGGGAAGAGTGTGCACATGGCCCCCTGAGAGAAGAGAAAGGTCCCTTCTGGAGTGCTTGAAAGCACTTGTCATACCATGGCCCTCTCTCTCCCATTCCTTTCGCCACGACCCTTGCACTTTTCCCACATGTGCTGTCTCTCCCGTTCTTCCTTCAGCTGCTCCTCAGCCAGCGATGCCTGCAGAGTTCTTTCATCTTCTTGCCTGTACAGGCAGCATATTTCCTACAGGGGAGAAGGGGGCACGCAATGATCAGAGACACATCAAATCTCCATGAAGGCAACCTGTGAAACGACCCGCCAACGGGTACACAGATCCAGTGGCTACCTGTCCTGCTCTCCGTTGACCCTCACAGGCAGGGGCTTGAGTCTGGGGCCAGGCCGCAGCAGAGCGCTTGCCCTTCCCCTCTTCTGCCATCTTTGAGGAGCTCTCCTGACGTGCTGTACGCAGCCTGCAAGCACACAAGAGGAGGATTTGCTGCTGTAGCTTTTGCTCACAAACTGGGTGCCCAGCAAGGAAAGGGCAGTCGGTGGGACATGTGGTGGGACCCCTGTGGAGTTCACCAAGTCCCTGTGTCCAAGGGAAGCTGCTCGATGACTCAAGGAGAAGGGCCCAGGAGTTGCCTCCTCCAGCTCCCCCCCAGCCTCACCTGGGAGAAGGCTCTTTTTCCCCAGCAGCCTGGCCCAGCTTTGCCTCCCCAGTCGCCCTGGAGAGTCTGGGTAGAGAAGGACTCTGGCGTGTGAGCAGCTGGCTCTTAATAGCAGGAGGCACCCCTGTAAGGAGGAAAAGAGAAGGCTAGTCAGAGCTGCTCCTTGGTGGCCACACAAATAGGCAGGGAATGAGCCTCCCTGCTTGATCCGGTGCTATTTCTAAAAGGCAGAGCAAGCTGGCAGGTGGGTTGACCTAGAAGGGAGTCTTCTTGGCCACTAGCATTTCACAGGTGGGGAAGGGAGTCCTGGGACTCTCTGCTGCCATCGTAGCCCCACATTCTCCCTTTGGGCACATGCAACCCACAGCAGGGCTTTCGGTGGACAGGAGCTCCAGGAGGCCAGTGCGGAAGAGGCCTAGGCACTATCGAATGCTACGGGAAGCTCTGGGCTGCCCTGCCATCGTGGTCCCTACCAAGGCCCAGCAGAGCTACTGCCGCAGGGAAGTGGGGTCAGAGGAGGGGCCTCATCCTGTGCAAAGCGCAGCCTTCCAGCCTTGCCTCCGCACACCTTGCCCTCAGGAGGACATTCAGAAGGGAAGGGCAGAGAGGTCTCCCAGGGGCTGTCACTCCCAAGAGCCCGCTCTCACGTTACCTGTTGTCTTAGACTCTCCCTCCACCCTTGCGTCTCCCTTCTTTTCCAAAGCACGCCCCTTGGGTGCTTGAAGAGGCCCTTCCCCTGCAGCTCTTCCACGAGGTATGTAGAGCCCAATCCTGGAAGCAAGACCAAGGCAGTGTGACTCCAGGGCACCATATCCTAGGGCTGTAGGGCGCTGGTCTTGGTGCCAGCCTCAGAGAGGGGCTTGCTGTGGGCTGGGCAGGGAAGCGCCATTCCCCCAGGCCGTGCCACATGAAGAGAATGGCCCCTCTTCCAAAACAAGCACGAATCGGTGTGGAGAGAAGGAGGAAACAGCGCTTGGGAAAGTCTCCCTCCAGCTCCTCCCTGAGCAAGGAGCAAGCCCTGGCACTGCTGCCCTTCCTCAGAGGAGCTGAAAAGCTGCCGAAACGCTCAGCCAAGGGCTGCAGAAGCAACGCGCCCACCTGGGAAAGACGATGACACCTCCAGACGCTGGATGTAGGACGATGCTTTTCCTCTGCAGTGTGGCCAAATCCATGGCCCCTGTCCTCTGCAGGAGAGACAGTCCTGGGTGAGACCGTGGCCAGGAAAGGATGCCCTTGCCAACGAAGGCGTCGGGGCTGCTCAGGCAGAAAGCTGCCCACGGGCAGAGCTCGCAGTGCTTAGCGTTCACCCCCCCTCACAAGCAGCACAAGCTGCCCAGCGAGTGCCTGCACCTGGTAAATCACTGCCTGGCTTTGTGCAAGGGCAAGACTCGTGTGCCTCATCAGGAGACGAGTCTGACCCAGAAGGAGAAGTCCCTCCCAATGGTCTCTCGGGGGATTTCCCAGGAACCCTGGGCTGTGCTGGTGCAGTGAGAAACTTACACTGAGGCGAGATTTCAGCAGCTGGCCGTTGCTATTCAGGTTGTGAACGAAGTCTGAGGAAAACTGCATTTGGACTCTGCTCTTGCGGAAGACCAGACAGCCAATGTCCTTGAAGATGAAATCAACACCCTGCTTCTTTGCAAGGGTGTAGGAGAGAAAGAGCAGGGTCTCTTGAACGCAGCGCTGCACGGTGTCCCGAGGAATGCCGGTGTCCAAGGACAGCCAGGCATAATTCAGGAAAACAAATGGAGGTACACCTGAGGGAAAAGAAGCAAGGAGCCAAGGAACTAAGACAGGCCTGCAGAGGAGGGCAGTCCCGTCTGGGCATCTGCTGGGCCCTCCAGCACTGCTACAGAGCTGTCTTGCTGACTGCTCGTCTGGAGGAAGAGAATCCCTGAAAGACAGCGCTCCAAGAGCCTGGTGCAGCACAATCGTGGCGCATCGCTGATGCCATAGAAGCTGATGCCCAGTGTCTGGCCTGCACCTGCAGCTGTGCGAACTGCGAAGAGCAGAAGTCAACCACCAATGCAGCCTTCATGGTGCCAACAGCATGGGGAGGGACATTTCTGGGAGCTGCTGTGCGGAGGGACGTGCAAGGCGTTGGTGGGCCTTGGCTTGTGAGGAGCTCAGGCCTTTCTCAGGACCTCCTGGAGGAGCTGTGTAACCCCTCCACTGCCCTCCCAGCAGCAGCTGAGCGTGCAGCCCAAAGTCCCCGCACGTGGAACCCTGACATTCATCTCTCTTCTTACCAGGAAAAGTTTCTTTCTTATACAGCAGTCCATGAACATTGGCAAAGTGCTCCGAAACCCGGAAGACGGGCTTCTTTACATCGAGGGGCTTAAAGCCTGCCATGGGCCGCTCCTGTTTAACAGCAAAGAAGGCACCCAGGCCAGGTATTGTGACGCCCTGAAAAGCAAGAGATCAGGAACACGGATCAGTATTTCTGGGGCTTCTCCAAGCAAGAAGACGGGCCCTCATGCCTTGGCCACTGCTCACGAGAAGGTGCCAGACAGTGTCATTCTGGAGAGCCCTGGAGATGGCCTCGATGGCTGGGAGTTTCCCAGCTCCCTCCTTTTTGCCATCTAAAGTGGAGCTGGGCTAGTAAGAGCAGAGCCAACACCCTCAGCTCAGTAAAATCCCCCCAAGGAGTTCCCAACAAGTACGGAAAGCCTTGAGTACCGGCACCAGCTACATGCTGGCCTGCCCACTCTGGCCACAGGCAACACACAAGTGCCAGGCAGAATGGATCCCGTCCTTCTGCTGGAGCTGGGCTCTTCTTTGGTGCATATTGCCAGAGCAGCCAGGGTTCCCGGCACATCTGCAGTTTGCAGGCTACCGCTGGGGTGTTTCTTCTGCTTGAGGAGGCGTTCTGTGGGGTGGCAGCTCTGGGAAGGAGGAGGGTACGAGGGGAGCACGAGGCTGCAAAGCTCACCTTGTTCAATGCTAACTGCCTGCGGATGAAGTGGGATACTGCATCCCAAACTTTCACAATCCCTGAAAAGCAAGGGAAGGAGAGGTCATGCTGCAAGCCAGCTTTCTCCTCCAGCACAGTCCTCGTGGCCAATGGGGCCAGTGTCTATGTCCCGAGACCCTCCCTCTCTCTCCCCACAAGAAACTGCAGCTCAAGAGGGCTGCGCTGCTGCCTGTTCCTCAGGCACCTCCTGTTGGGCTCACCGTCGTCCGGGAGGTGCATGAGTGTTGGACACATGAGGCGGCCGTTGCACAGGATGGGAGCACTCCTGGCCTCCATCTCGCTCCGGCCCTCCTCCACTCGTCACCAGGAACTGTCCCACGCGGGGACGCTGCTTCCCAGTGCCTTTGGCTCCTTCCTGCAAGGCAGCTCCTCAAGAGCACAGCGGCAGCCCCAGCAGAGCAGCACCAGCCACTGCCTCCTGAAGGCCTCGCAGCCAAGTGAGGGCAGGTTGCGGCGCGCAGGGCTTTTGAGCAGGACGTGGTGTGAGGTCACAGACGGCCCCGCTGTCACCCCATCGCGTGTCACAATAGGGGCTGCAGCCTGCCCTGTCAGGGAGCTGCCTCCCCAAGGAGACTCCCGCACCCTGGAGATTCGGGCAGAGCAGTCCCCAGGCTGTGAGGGTCACTGCGGGGTGCTGGCCCCGGGGCTTGCCCCAGGAGCAGGAAAGCTGGCTGCAACTTCTCTTAGCACTGTCCAAGACTTTCACTTGGGCTGAAGCTTCCCACATCATGCAGCCATAGGTGCAGGGAGCACCGTCCCCTTCCACTTTCTGTGCATGAGCATCAGCTCTGGTGAGTTCTTAGCCCACGACCACGGGCAGCAGAGTGACCGCTGGAGTTAGAGCCTCTTCGTTTTCATTCCCTCTCTTAAGCAGCCAGTGGGTGGATGGCCAAAGACTGCAGTAGAGTGTTGGGGAATACTGTGACTCCAAAGGTGTAATAACACAAGTACATTTTAAAAGAGGTCAGTCGGAAGCTTTACTAACACTGATCGCAGTGCAAACAGCATTTGGGCAGCGTTTCTCGCTCCTCTTCCACTTTTTCTTCCAAGTGGTTGCAGCTACCCCACTATAGACCCCTCTAGAGACTGTTCCAAATAAAGGAAAGTGGTGAGGAAAATGTAATGTTACCACAGCCAGGTGTGCGTTCTTGTGAAGAACGGGCTCCGGACAATTCTTTGTGTGTTAATAAGGCCAAGTACCCATGCCAGGGAGGCTCAGACTCTTTAGGTAGCTTGTTAACTGCCACAGACCACAACATGGAGTGATGGCACTCGGTGGAGCCTGCAGAACTGGCACACCCAGCATGGTCTTAACAAAAGCTGTACATACCTGCCTGAGCACTTTTGCAGGATATACTAGGAGCAACAAGCAGATTCTGTGACAAAGCACCAAAAATCCTGTTCTGAGAAAGCTTAACTCTGGAGAAGAGCAAGGGCTCAGGGAGACATAAATGAAGGACTGGTATCTACCTGAGGCCTCAGTCCAAAGCCCCGCTTTGCATGGAAATGAGGAAGCCGATTGACAGAGTCAGGACTGGTGTAACAAAGTGATTGTATATGTTCACATAGCATTTTGCTGCAAAGTTCATATGAACTGCTGAATATTTTAATGGTGACCTCTCATTTCCCTAATGGCAGAGGGGTCTCACGATCGTGAAACAAACTTCAGTAAAACCTTTGTAAATCTGCTCTTGGGTCCGTGTTTCCTCTTCTGTCACACAACACCCCGAGTCACTGTTGTGACACTGCCTCTCCATATTCCGCAGGCTCCTAATCCGTACAGAATGTAGCCTAAAAATAGTTTGGTTAGAATTTGGAACCTCATCTCAAACATCATTCATGTATGAACAACCTTCAGCTTAGAAGAAAGTAAAAGTATACAAATTATTTATAAAGTATCTCTAAATAGCTGTAAAAGTAAATCCAGAGATTAAAAGAACAGTTCAAGATGTATCTAATTTGCGTGGTTGGAGATTGTATCATCATGTGTCCTTGTGGCCACAGCCCAGGGATGAAGTCAGGTCTGGAGAAGAGAGTTCAAGATTCAGGGTCTCGTGGGGGCACCTTTCTCTGCGTGGTATTGATAGATGGTGGTGTCTTCTTACAGTGAGCTGCGTGTCTCCAAGGGGGAAGTCCGTCCCTTATATTTGATGGCAGCGTGGGTAGTTACGAGTATCTGATGTGGTCCCTTCCGGCTGGGCTTTTGCTGGCATACCTTGACAAAAACAGTCTTCTGGTTCTAGAGTGTGGAAGACTTTGTAGGAAGGCTCTGCAAGAGTGTTGTGGTTTAGGCCGGCTGGCAGCCAAACACCACACAGCCGTTCGCTCACCCTCCCCCCTCCCTCTCCGGGACGGGGGAGAGAAACGGGAAAGTGAAGCCTGTGAGTTGAGATAAAGACAGTTTATTAAGACAGGGAAAAGAATAACAATAATAATAATAACAGTATTAATAGTAATAATGTGTACGAAATAAGTGATGCACAATGCAATTGCTCACCACCCGTTGACCAATGCCCAGCCTATCCCTGAGCAGCCGGCCCCCCCCACCCCCCCAGGCTAGCCACCCCTATATATTGCTCAGCGTGACGTCAGATGGTATGGAATACCCCTTTGGCCAGTTTGGGTCAGCTGTCCTGGGTCTGTCCCCTCCCAGCTCCTGCTGCACCCCTAGCCTGCTCGCTAGCAGGACAGAGCGAGAAGCTGAAAAGTCCTTGGCTTGGTGTAAGCACTGCTCTACAACAATTAAAACATCAGCATGTTATCAGCGCTCTTCTCATCCTAATCCAAAACATAGCACCCTGCCAGCTACTAGGAGGAAAATTAACTCTGTCCTACCTGAAACCAGGACAAAGAGCTTCCTTTACATGCGAACAGACATATCGTGCATGTTTCACTGGGGCCCTGAGATAAGTTAATATTGAATTGTCAGTCAACTACATACCAGATTTATGCGGTTCTTCAGGAAGGCACATATGCCATCATGAGGAAGCTGCGCATGCCATCCCATAAGGATATCATGAGGAGAAAGGCCATGCTTCCTATTCGCTGTGCTTCACATATACATCAGTATAAAGATTTGGGGTGTAACTGGCAAGCCAGTGTCCACTAGAGCCCCATCCTCCTGTGGGTCTGATATGTCAGGCCAGGCTCTCGGATCTGATATACAGCAAAAGACAGAACATGGCATGGATCATACAAAACATTATCACAGAACAATACAAAGAGCAAACCAGTCAACATTTCAACATGTTTCCTCACCCGCACACTCCGCACTGAAGGGCAGCTGCAGCAACAGAGAAGAAACCTCTCAGGTGGGCTCTGAAGGTCCCCACCTCTGCCTGCCCAAAAGCAGGGAGCACAGCCTCCTTCCATTGTGGGTGCGGGACTGTCAGCTGCAGGGGAGCTTCAGGACTTCGGGTCTGCAGGGTGACAGCTGGAGGCAGGGACTCTCCATTGTCATTGCCTCTCCAAAGCACTCTCTGTCTGCAGCCTCTGCATTTCCATCTGCGTCTTCTGCTACAGGGGAAGCAGAAACAAGGAACGTTTTTACGTGGAGGTGCTAACGGCCCTATTTGAGCAGGGGGTTGGCCAAGCTGACCTCTTCAGGTACCTCCCAACCTCAACCATGCTCTGTTTGTGTGAAATCAGAACACTACAAAGCCCGTGCTGGTCCCTCCAGCAGGAAGCAACAGTCTTTATTGGGCTGACAGCTGCTCACAGCTGCGAGGGGTCCGCGCTGGTTTCCCTGATGCTCGTGTCATCTTCGGCACTGGAAGCACAGGGACTTTCTCACCAACGCTAGGGAGAGAAAAAGAAAGGGTTCAAGTTTCAGTTCCAGTGAGGGCAGCTGAGTGACACTCCCTGCTCCCTTCAGCCCCAGTCATGTGGAGCGTGCATAGGCAGGAGTCCCAAGGGTCTGTGTGGCCCTGCAGAGGCCCCTCGTGTCCCAGCCAGTGACAGGGAATCTACGCAGCGCCAGGCTGAGGCGCTGTGTGAGGCCGGGTCGGAGACCTTTGGCCAAGCAGCTACGGAAGGCCAGGGCAAGGGTGCTTCTGCGCCCAGGGGCCTCACTGCCCAAGGAAGGGGCTGTTGCTAGTGGAAAGAAGGCTGTTGCAGGAGAGGTTTAGCGGATCAGAAGATCCTCTGCAGAATTCCCAGGGATGTCCAGAGCTCTGTCCTTGGTCCTGTCTTCCTGCAGGGCCTCCTTTCTCTTCTCCAGCTGTTTCCTCACGCGCACACTCCGCACTGAAAGGCAGCTGCAGCAACACAGAAGAAAACTCTCAGGTGGGCTCTGAAGGTCCCCACCTGTGTCTGCCCAAAAGCAGGGAGCACAGCCTCCTTCCAAACAGAAGAAGATCAGAAGATCCTCTGCAGTCTTTCCAGGGATGTCCACAGCTCTGCTCTTGGTCCTGTCACTTGGTCACTGAGGCGAGATTTCAGCAGCTGGCCGATGCTATTCAGTCTGTGAACAAAGTCTGAGGAAAACTGCATTTGGACTCTGCTCTTGCGGAAGACCAGACAGCCAATGGCCTTGAACATGAAATCAACACCCTGCTTCTTTGCAAGGATGTAGGAGAGAAAGAGCAGGGTCTCTTGAACGCAGCGCTGCACGGTGTCCCGAGGAACGCCGGTGTCCAAGGGCAGCCAGGCATTATTCAGGACACCAGCTGGAGGTACACCTAAGGGAAAAGAAGCAAGGAGCCAAGGAACTAAGACAGGCCTGCAGAGGAGGGCAGTCCCGTTTGGGCATCTGCTGGGCCCTCCAGCACTGATGCCCTGCTGCTGGTCTGCACCTGCAGCTGCGCCAGATGCCAAGAGGAGAAGTCAGCCACCAACGCAGCCATGAGGGTGCCAACAGCATGGGGAGGGACCTTTCCAGGAGCTGCTCTCTGGAGGGATGTGCAAGGTGTTGGTGGGCCCAGGCTTGAGAGGAGCTCAGGCCTTTCCTAGGACCTTCTGGAGGAGATCTCTAACCCCTCCACTGCCTTCACACCAGAAGCTGAGCATGCAGCCCCAAGTCTCCACAAGTGGGAGCCCTGACATTCATCTGTGTTCGTACCAGGAATAATTTCTTTCTCGTAAGGGAGTCCATGAATACTGGCAAAGTTCTCTGAAGCCTGGAAGATGGGCTTCTTTACAAGAAGCTGTGGCAGCCACCTGCCAAATCAGAGTAGATGCCCACATCCAGACCCTCCCAGCAAAGAGGAGAAAGAGAGAGGGGAACCCTGTCCCTTGGTGTACCCAGAGGCTTGCACTCCTCCGACAAAACCGGAGGCTCCCTTG
Organism: Cygnus atratus; assembly: GCF_013377495.2. Lineage (NCBI taxonomy): Eukaryota > Metazoa > Chordata > Aves > Anseriformes > Anatidae > Cygnus > Cygnus atratus. The sequence goes on from NW_026109717.1 coordinate 25,069, forward strand.
CAGCCGCTTTGGATGACTGAACAACCGTGGCCTTCTGCTCTGAGCTGCTGCAGCAGCTGCTTCCCTGGCTGTACACTGGCAGTGTGCGCAGGAGAGCAATGTCTGCAAAAAAATGCTTCGTGCTGAGCATGCAATGATTAGAGAGACACATCAAATCTCCATGAAGGCAACCTGCGAAACAACCCGCCAACGGGTACACAGATCCAGTGGCTACCTGTCCTGCTCTCCGTTGACCCTCACAGGCAGGGGCTTGAGTCTGGGGCCAGGCCGCAGCAGAGCGCTTGCCCTTCCCCTCTTCTGCCATCTTTGAGGAGCTCTCCTGACGTGCTGTACGCAGCCTGCAAGCACACAAGAGGAGGATTTGCTGCTGTAGCTTTTGCTCACAAACTGGGTGCCCAGCAAGGAAAGGGCAGTCGGTGGGACATGTGGCGGGACCCCTGTGGAGTTCACCAAGTCCCTGTGTCCAAGGGAAGCTGCTCGATGACTCAAGGAGAAGGGCCCAGGAGTTGCCTCCTCCAGCTCCCCCCCAGCCTCACCTGGGAGAAGGCTCTTTTTCCCCAGCAGCCTGGCCCAGCTTTGCCTCCCCAGTCGCCCTGGAGAGTCTGGGTAGAGAAGGACTCTGGCGTGTGAGCAGCTGGCTCTTAATAGCAGGAGGCACCCCTGTAAGGAGGAAAAGAGAAGGCTAGTCAGAGCTGCTCCTTGGTGGCCACACAAATAGGCAGGGAATGAGCCTCCCTGCTTGACCCGGTGCTATTTCTAAAAGGCAGAGCAAGCTGGCAGGTGGGTTGACCTAGAAGGGAGTCTTCTTGGCCACTAGCATTTCACAGGTGGGGAAGGGAGTCCTGGGACTCTATGCCACCTCTTCGTGACATGGAGGGGCTCAAATCCCCCTATGGACAGCTCCTGTTTGATAAGGGAGAAGGCGCCCAGCCCAGGTGCTCTGATACCCTGAAAAGCAAGAAAGGAGGAAGAGTATTTCAGTATTTCTGGGGCGGGAAATCCAGCGCAGGACTTCTCCAAACAAGATGATGGGTACTTGTGCCTTGGCCACTGCTCATGGAAGGTGCCAGATGGCATCACTCTGGAGAGCCCTGGAGATGGCCTTGATGTCTGGGAGTTTTCCAGCTCCGTCCTTTTTGTCCTCTAAAGAAGAGCTGGGCTAGTGAGAGCAGAGCCAAAGCACTCACACAAAGTCAGCAAATTCCCCCGGGGGTTCCCAACACCTAGGGAAGGCCTTAAGAACTGGCTCAGGCTACATACTGGCTTGCATTCCAAACTTTCCCAATCCCTGGAAAGCAAGGGAAAGAGAGGTCATGCTGCAAGAGAGCCCACTGCTCCAGCACAGCCCTGGCAGCTGAGGGGACCAGTGCCTGTGTCATGGGGCCCCCTGTCCCCTTCCCTCCTGTCCCCTGTTCCTCAGGCACCTCCTGATGGGCTCACCGTCGTCTGGGAAGTGCATGAGTGTTGGGAACATGAGGCGGCTGCAGCACAGGATGGGAGCACTCCTGGCCTCCATCCCTCTCCGGCCCTCCTCCACTTGTAGGCAGGATTTGTCCCACGCAGGGACGCTGCTTCCCAGTTTCTCCTCTGCTTGAGGAGGCGTTCTGTGGGGTGGCAGCTCCGGGAAAGAGTAGAGTAAGAGGGGAGGACAAGTCTGCAAAGCCCACCTTGTTCAGTGCGAACTGACGTCGGATGGAGTGGGGTACTGCATCCCAAACTTTCCCAGTCCCTCAAAAGCAGTGGCAAGGGAGGTTAAGCTGCAAGCCAGCCCACACCTCAGTATAGCCAGGTGACCAAGGGAGCCGGTGCCCATGTCCTGAGACCCCCGGTCCCTGTCCCCAGAAGGAAATGCAGCTTAAGAGGTATTCACGGGTGCCTATTCCTCAGGCGCCTCCTGACAGGCTCACCATCCTCTGTGAGGTGCACGTGTGTTGGGAGGTGCATGAGTGTTGGGAAAATCAGGCAGCCGCTGCGTGGAATGGGAGCACTCCTGGCCTCCATCTCTCTCTGACTCTCCTCCATTCGTCAGGCTGCTCAGCAGCAGCAACTGGGCATGCAGCCCGAAGTCCCCGCACGTGGGAACCCTGACATTCATCTCTCTTCTTACGTGAAAAGTTTCTTTCTTGTAAGGGAGTCCATGAATACTGGCAAAGTTCTCTGAAACCTGGTTGATGGGCTTCTTTACATGGAGGAGCTGAAAGCCTCCCATGGGCAGCTCCTTTTAAAAATAGTGCGGAGGGCGCCCAGCCCAGGTGCTCTGATACCCTGAAAAGCAAGGAAGCAGGAAGAGTATTTCAGTATTTCTGGGGCGGGAAATCCAGCGCGGTGCTTCTCCAAGCGAGAAGATGGGCCCTGGTGCCTTGGCCACTGCTTGTGGGAAGGTGCCAGATGTCATCATTCTGGAGAGCCCGGGAGATGGCCTCGATAGCTGAGAGGCCTTTCTCAGGACCTCCTGGAGGAGCTGTGTAACCCCTCCACTGCCCTCCCAGCAGCAGCTGAGCGTGCAGCCCAAAGTCCCCGCACGTGGAACCCTGACATTCATCTCTCTTCTTACCAGGAAAAGTTTCTTTCTTATACGGCAGTCCATGAACATTGGCAAAGTACTCCGAAACCCGGAAGCCGGGCTTCTTTACATCGAGGAGCTTAAAGCCTGCCGTGGGCCGCTCCTGTTTAACAGCAAAGAAGGCACCCAGGCCAGGTATTGTGACGCCCTGAAAAGCAAGAAATCAGGAACACGGATCAGTATTTCTGGGGCTTCTCCAAGCAAGAAGACGGGCCCTCATGCCTTGGCCACTGCTCACGAGAAGGTGCCAGACAGTGTCATTCTGGAGAGCCCTGGAGATGGCCTCGATGGCTGGGAGTTTCCCAGCTCCCTCCTTTTTGCCATCTAAAGTGGAGCTGGGCTAGTAAGAGCAGAGCCAACACCCTCAGCTCAGTAAAATCCCCCCAAGGAGTTCCCAACAAGTACGGAAAGCCTTGAGTACCGGCACCAGCTACATGCTGGCCTGCCCACTCTGGCCACAGGCAACACACAAGTGCCAGGCAGAATGGATCCCGTCCTTCTGCTGGAGCTGGGCTCTTCTTTGGTGCATATTGCCAGAGCAGCCAGGGTTCCCGGCACATCTGCAGTTTGCAGGCTACCGCTGGGGTGTTTCTTCTGCTTGAGGAGGCGTTCTGTGGGGTGGCAGCTCTGGGAAAGAGCAGAGTAAGAGGGCAGGATGAGGCTGCAAAGCCCACCTTGTTCAGTGCAAACTGCCTGCGGATGAAGTGGGATACTGCATCCCAAATTCTCCCAGTCCTTGGAAATCAAATCCACAATATCCCCCTTCAGCCATGCCCTGGGGACAGCAACAAGGCCGCCAATGCCATGCTGCAGGCTGGCACGGCCCGCAGATCCCATGATGACAAGCCCAACGTGCGGCCGCCAAGCAGGCGCCAGCTGCCAGAGGCTGCAGGAAGGTTCCAGAAGCAGCGGCAGCGCCCCGGGCAGGGGCAGCCGTGAGTGCAGGAGCTGCTCGTGGGATGTGGGCTCAGGGGCAGACGCCCGCCCCTGCAGGGGACAAGGCCCACCCAGAGCCTGCCCACCGGCATGGGCCTGCCCAGACATCCTGGGGGGAAGCCCTGGCCACAGCCAGTGATCGGGGGGGATGCAGAAGCCCCTCACAAATGATGACGAAAAACAGGGCCTACAAAGTGAGAGGCCATGTCACTTACCATGGAAGCCCCAGAACTTGGAGAAAAGTGGCACTGCTCTCTCCAGAGAGCGCGTTTCCTTCAGCGAGCTTCTTTTAGAAGGAAAAGAAAGGCCTCTTGTGTCTAGATGCCGCCCGCCATCCCTGACAGCCGTGCTGGGGACAGCCCAAGGCCTCAGCCAGCTTGTGGCACGGGGGGAAACCACAACTGCAAAATGGCCGCCAGGGCTGTCAGAGGATGGGTCGGGAGCCGCCCTGTCAGGGAGCAGCTTGTCTCTCATTCTCCGTACACTCAGGGAGCATGATGATTTAGAAAGACCTAACAAGAAGTAGGCCTGACCTATTTGAAATTGTCAACAATTCTATGTGAAATAGGGAGTTTCATCCAATGTCATTAATGATGGACCTCCCCCTAAGTGTTTATAGGCAGTGGAGAAATTAGCTAGGAGCTCATGAAGCCATCAACTTTAGCAAGACTGTACCAGGGGTTTTCTAGAGTCCCTCCGGTCACTGTGTCCAAAGCTACCGCCTTGGGTGTTTTGTGTAGGGTGTGTGCGTGTGACTAAGAGTGTGACATGTAGTGCATGCGTCACATGCAGATGTGATGTGTACACTCAAGGAGAGTGCAAAAATTAAAAGGGATTTGAGGAAATCAGTTCAAAGGATGCCTATAGATTGGGATCTCTAAGCCAAGGGCAGCAAGAGTTCAGCAAGAGGACCCAAGTAGAATTTACAGCAACTTGCATCAAGGCTGCCTGATGAGTGATCGAAGTCCCCGAGAGTTTTAGGAGGAGAGAATGAAAACCGTGAGAGCATGTGAGAGAAAGAGAGCTCTTCACTTTCTTGTATGGGTGATGTGAGAAAAATTCGACCTGTCCTTCAGTTTTGCGGTGTGCTGAGTTAAAGTCCCTGGGATAGGGTTTGGCCCTGCTGGCTTTCCTTCCTTTCTTCTTTTCTCCAAAGTTTCAAACTCTCTCTCTCTCTCTTTCTGTCTGTTTTTTTGGCTATGTGCAGACCCGAGAGGTTGTGGAAAACTCTTTTTCCAAAAAGAGGCTCTTAACTTCAAAGCTCCATTGGGAGCAGTACCAACAGGGAAGGAAGACTTGCTGCTAATCCTGGGCTGAGTGAGGGCAGGTGCTTGATGGCTTTTTCTGGGAACAAACGGAAGGTTCCAGAGAGCTGTTACCTTGGAAGTCCCACCCTGGCAGGATCAAGAGCTCCCAGCTCTTCCCAGCTCTCCAGGCACAGGCAGGTGCTGATGCTGGATACTAAGAGCACCTGGCTTTCAGCAAGGGTGAATCAGCAGCCTCAGCTGGGAGGCGTTTGTGGCTGTCTTGGGAGGCCATGCACGTTTCTTCTTTAACTGTTTGAACAGTCCCACAAAAATCATGAGGTGGATTATTGAGGGAACAGAGCATCTCTCCTGTGAAGAGAGGCTGGGAGAGCTGGGACTGTTAAGCCTGGAGAAGAGAAAGCTCAGGGGGGATCTTATCAGTGGATAACTACATGCCTGCAGGCAGGGTGCAAAGGGAATGGAGCTGGGCTCATTTCAGTGGAGCCCAAGGACAGGACAAGAGGCGATGGGCACAGGAAGAAACACAGCGGCTTCCATCTGAACCCCAGGAAACACTTCTGAGGCGTGTGGGTGACCGAGTCCTGGCACAAGTTCCCTGAGAGGCTGTGGAGTCTCCCTCCGCAAGGGGAGATACTTGAAAGCCATCTGCACAGGACATGGTCCTTGGACACTGGTGCTGGGTGGCCCTGTTTGAGCAGGGGGTTGGCCAAGCTGACCTCTTCAGGTACCTCCCAACCTCAACCATGCTCTGTTTGTGTGAAATCAGAACACTACAAAGCCCGTGCTGGTCCCTCCACGAGGAAGCAACTGTCTTTATTGGGCTGACAGCTGCTCACAGCTGCGAGGGGTCCGCGCTGGTTTCCCTGATGCTCGTGTCATCTTCGGCACTGGAAGCACAGGGACTTTCTCACCAACGCTAGGGAGAGAAAAAGAAAGGGTTCAAGTTTCAGTTCCAGTGAGGGCAGCTGAGTGACACTCCCTGCTCCCTTCAGCCCCAGTCGTGTGGAGCGTGCATAGGCAGGAGTCCCAAGGGTCTGTGTGGCCCTGCAGAGGCCCCTCGTGTCCCAGCCAGTGACAGGGAATCTACGCAGCGCCAGGCTGAGGCGCTGTGTGAGGCCGGGTCGGAGACCTTTGGCCAAGCAAGTACGGAAGGCCAGGGCAAGGGTGCTTCTGAGCCCAGGGGCCTCACTGCCCCAGAAAGGGGCTGCTGCTATCGGAAAGAAGGCTGTTGCAGGAGAGGTTTACTAGATCAGAAGATCCTCTGCCGTCTTCCTAGGGATGTCCACAGCTCTGCTCTTGGTCCTGTCACTTGGTCACTGAGCTGAGATTTCAGCAGCTGGCCGATGCTATTCAGTCTGTGAACAAAGTCTGAGGAAAACTGCATTTGGACTCTGCTCTTGCAGAAGACCAGACAGCCAATGGCCTTGAACATGAAATCAAAACCCTGCTTCCTTGCAAGGATGTAGGAGAGAAAGAGCAGGGTCTCTTGAATGCAGCGCTGCACGGTGTCCCGACGAATGCCGGAGTCCGAGGGCAGCCAGGCATTATTCAGGACACCAGCTGGAGGTACACCTAAGGGAAAAGAAGCAAGGAGCAAAGGAACTAAGACAGGCCTGCAGAGGAGGGCAGTCACATTTGGGCAGCTTCTGGGCCCTCCAGCACTGATGCCCTGCTGCTGGTCGGCACCTGCAGCGGTACGCGCTGCCAAGAGGAGAAGTCAACCACCAACGCAGTGATCAGGGTGCCAACAGCATGGAGAGGGACGTTTCCAGGAGCCGCTACCGGCCAGCACGTGCAAGGCATTGCTGGGATGTAGTTGGGATACTGCATCCCAAGCTTTCACAATCCCTGAAAAGCAAGGGAAAGAGAGGTCATGCTGCAAGCCAGCCGGCTCCTCCAGCACAGCCCTGGTGGCCATGGGGACCGGTGCCGGTGTCCTGAGACCCTCCCCCTCTCTCCCCCCAGGAAACTGCAGCTCAAGAGTGCTTTGTGGGTGCTTTTTCCTGAGGCAACTCCTGTCAGGCTCACCATCATCCGGGAGGTGCACGAGTGTTGGGAACATCAGGTAGCTTCTGCACAGGATGGGAGAACTCCTGGCCTCCATCTCTCTCCGGCCCTCCTCCACTTGTAGGCAGGAATTGTCCCACGCAGGGACGCTGCTTCCCAGTGCCTTCGGCTCCTCCCTGCAAGGCAGCTCCTCAAGAGCACAGCGGCAGCCCGAGCAGAGCATCAGGAGCACAGCCCCCTTCCATTTCGTGAAAGAACCACGTGGGCACACAACCTCCCCAGGCGGCTGGTGCTGTGCAGCCTGGGAACAAACTCCCACAAAGCGCTTTCTGCCTCTATTTTGGCCAATGTCCCTCCACACGAAATCCCCCTTCAACCGTCCTGTGGGAATGGCAACAAGGCCGCCAATGCAATGCTGCAGGCTGGCACGGCCCGCAGATCCCATGATGACAAGCCCAACGTGCGGCCGCCAAGCAGGCGCCAGCTGCCAGAGGCTGCAGGAAGGTTCCAGAAGGAGCGGCAGCGCCCCGGGCAGGGGCAGCCGTGAGTGCAGGAGCTGCTCGTGGGATGTGGGCTCAGGGGCAGACGCCCGCCCCTGCAGGGGACAAGGCCCACCCAGAGCCTGCCCACCGGCATGGGCCTGCCCAGACATCCTGGGGGGAAGCCCTGGCCACAGCCAGTGATCGGGGGGGATGCAGAAGCCCCTCACAAATGATGACGAAAAACAGGGCCCACAAAGTGAGAGGCCATGTCACTTACCATGGAAGCCCCAGAACTTGGAGAAAAGTGGCACTGCTCTCTCCAGAGAGCGCGTTTCCTTCAGCGAGCTTCTTTTAGAAGGAAAAGAAAGGCCTCTTGTGTCTAGATGCCGCCCGCCATCCCTGACAGCCGTGCTGGGGACAGCCCAAGGCCTCAGCCAGCTTGTGGCACGGGGGGAAACCACAACTGCAAAATGGCCGCCAGGGCTGTCAGAGGATGGGTCGGGAGCCGCCCTGTCAGGGAGCAGCTTGTCTCTCATTCTCCGTACACTCAGGGAGCATGATGATTTAGAAAGACCTAACAAGAAGTAGGCCTGACCTATTTGAAATTGTCAACAATTCTATGTGAAATAGGGAGTTTCATCCAATGTCATTAATGATGGACCTCCCCCTAAGTGTTTATAGGCAGTGGAGAAATTAGCTAGGAGCTCATGAAGCCATCAACTTTAGCAAGACTGTACCAGGGGTTTTCTAGAGTCCCTCCGGTCACTGTGTCCAAAGCTACCGCCTTGGGTGTTTTGTGTAGGGTGTGTGCGTGTGACTAAGAGTGTGACATGTAGTGCATGCGTCACATGCAGATGTGATGTGTACACTCAAGGAGAGTGCAAAAATTAAAAGGGATTTGAGGAAATCAGTTCAAAGGATGCCTATAGATTGGGATCTCTAAGCCAAGGGCAGCAAGAGTTCAGCAAGAGGACCCAAGTAGAATTTACAGCAACTTGCATCAAGGCTGCCTGATGAGTGATCGAAGTCCCCGAGAGTTTTAGGAGGAGAGAATGAAAACTGTGAGAGCATGTGAGAGAAAGAGAGCTCTTCACTTTCTTGTATGGGTGATGTGAGAAAAATTCGACCTGTCCTTCAGTTTTGCGGTGTGCTGAGTTAAAGTCCCTGGGATAGGGTTTGGCCCTGCTGGCTTTCCTTCCTTTCTTCTTTTCTCCAAAGTTTCAAACTCTCTCTCTCTCTCTTTCTGTCTGTTTTTTTGGCTATGTGCAGACCCGAGAGGTTGTGGAAAACTCTTTTCCAAAAAGAGGCTCTTAACTTCAAAGCTCCATTGGGAGCAGTACCAACAGGGAAGGAAGACTTGCTGCTAATCCTGGGCTGAGTGAGGGCAGGTGCTTGATGGCTTTTTCTGGGAACAAACGGAAGGTTCCAGAGAGCTGTTACCTTGGAAGTCCCACCCTGGCAGGATCAAGAGCTCCCAGCTCTTCCCAGCTCTCCAGGCACAGGCAGGTGCTGATGCTGGATACTAAGAGCACCTGGCTTTCAGCAAGGGTGAATCAGCAGCCTCAGCTGGGAGGCGTTTGTGGCTGTCTTGGGAGGCCACGCGCGTTTCTTCTTTAACTGTTTGAACAGTCCCACAAAAATCATGAGGCGGATTATTGAGGGAACAGAGCATCTCTCCTGTGAAGAGAGGCTGGGAGAGCTGGGACTGTTAAGCCTGGAGAAGAGAAAGCTCAGGGGGGATCTTATCAGTGGATAACTACATGCCTGCAGGCAGGGTGCAAAGGGAATGGAGCTGGGCTCATTTCAGTGGAGCCCAAGGACAGGACAAGAGGCGATGGGCACAGGAAGAAACACAGCGGCTTCCATCTGAACCCCAGGAAACACTTCTGAGGCGTGTGGGTGACCGAGTCCTGGCACAAGTTCCCTGAGAGGCCGTGGAGTCTCCCTCCCCAGGGGGAGATACTTGAAAGCCATCTGCACAGGACATGGTCCTTGGACACTGGTGCTGGGTGGCCCTGTTTGAGCAGGGGGTTGGCCAAGCTGACCTCTTCAGGTACCTCCCAACCTCAACCATGCTCTGTTTGTGTGAAATCAGAACACTACAAAGCCCGTGCTGGTCCCTCCACGAGGAAGCAACTGTCTTTATTGGGCTGACAGCTGCTCACAGCTGCGAGGGGTCCGCGCTGGTTTCCCTGATGCTCGTGTCATCTTCGGCACTGGAAGCACAGGGACTTTCTCACCAACGCTAGGGAGAGAAAAAGAAAGGGTTCAAGTTTCAGTTCCAGTGAGGGCAGCTGAGTGACACTCCCTGCTCCCTTCAGCCCCAGTCGTGTGGAGCGTGCATAGGCAGGAGTCCCAAGGGTCTGTGTGGCCCTGCAGAGGCCCCTCGTGTCCCAGCCAGTGACAGGGAATCTACGCAGCGCCAGGCTGAGGCACTGTGTGAGGCCGGGTCGGAGACCTTTGGCCAAGCAGCTACGGAAGGCCAGGGCAAAGGTGCTTCTGAGCCCAGGAAAGAAGGCTGTTGCAGGAGAGGATTACCAGATCAGAAGATCGTCTGCAGAATTCCCAGGGATGTTCGGAGCTCTGCCCTTGGTCCTGTCTTTCTGCAGGGCCTCCTTTCTCTTCTCCAGCTGTTTCCTCACCCGCACACTCCGCACCGAAAGGCAGCTGCAGCAACAGAGAAGAAAAAAGCTCTCAGGTCGGCTCTGAAGGTCCTCTCCTCTGCCTGCCCAAAAGCAGGGAGCACAGCCTCCTTCCATTGTGGGTGCATGGCTGTCAGCTGCAGGGGAGCTTTAGGACTCTGGGTCTGCAGGGGGACGGCTGGGGGCAGGGCCTCTCCATGGTTATTGCCTCTCCAAAGCAGCTGGTGGATGGAGAGCCCAAGCCCAGAGCCGAGCAACCCGCACGCTGGATCCCTCGGGCAGCCTGCTGCAGCTCAGCTTTTCCTGGCCTTTGTTGGACTTGGCCCACACTCACTTGGTGCTTGATTTGCTCAGAGGAGCTGCCTCAGCCTTCTTCTCTGGGGGGTGAGGGATGAGGACGTGCTGCTGCTTCATATCCGCTAGTACCATCTGCAGAGACTTTTTCAGTTCCACAAGTGCCATGGAGGAAGCACTCTCTGTCTGCAGCCTCTGCATTTCCGTCTGCGTCTTCTGCTACAGGGGAAGCAGAAACAAGGAACGTTTTTAGGTGCAGGTGCTAATGTGGGAGCTGTCACATGGCAGTGGGGCAGTCGTCCCCTCCGGGTTTCCCCAGGCTCAGGGCACTTTCCCTGCAGCCTTCTTTCTCTCAGAAAGGCAGCGTGAAAGGCCTCAGCCCTCGGCCTCTGAAGCTAAGGGCAAGAACGCATTCACAGCAGTGGGCTTTGGAGGAGCCCTCGTCCTCCACAGAGGAAAACAAGGCTCAGAAAGGGCAGGTTTTTCTCCTTGAGAGAAGCTTCCTGGCAGAGCAAAGAGGGGAAGAGTGTGCACATGGCCCCCTGAGAGAAGAGAAAGGTTCCTTCTGGAGTGCTTGAAAGCACTTGTCATACCATGGCCCTCTCTCTCCCATTCCTTTCGCCACGACCCTTGCGCTTTTCCCACATGTGCTGTCTCTCCCGTTCTTTCTTCAGCTGCTCCTCAGCCAGCGATGCCTGCAGAGTTCTTTCATCTTCTTGCCTGTACAGGCAGCATATTTCCTACAGGGGAGAAGGGGGCACGCAATGATCAGAGACACATCAAATCTCCATGAAGGCAACCTGTGAAACGACCCGCCAACGGGTACACAGATCCAGTGGCTACCTGTCCTGCTCTCCGTTGACCCTCACAGGCAGGGGCTTGAGTCTGGGGCCAGGCCGCAGCAGAGCGCTTGCCCTTCCCCTCTTCTGCCATCTTTGAGGAGCTCTCCTGACGTGCTGTACGCAGCCTGCAAGCACACAAGAGGAGGATTTGCTGCTGTAGCTTTTGCTCACAAACTGGGTGCCCAGCAAGGAAAGGGCAGTCGGTGGGACATGTGGCGGGACCCCTGTGGAGTTCACCAAGTCCCTGTGTCCAAGGGAAGCTGCTCGATGACTCAAGGAGAAGGGCCCAGGAGTTGCCTCCTCCAGCTCCCCCCCAGCCTCACCTGGGAGAAGGCTCTTTTTCCCCAGCAGCCTGGCCCAGCTTTGCCTCCCCAGTCGCCCTGGAGAGTCTGGGTAGAGAAGGACTCTGGCGTGTGAGCAGCTGGCTCTTAATAGCAGGAGGCACCCCTGTAAGGAGGAAAAGAGAAGGCTAGTCAGAGCTGCTCTTTGGTGGCCACACAAATAGGCAGGGAATGAGCCTCCCTGCTTGATCCGGTGCTATTTCTAAAAGGCAGAGCAAGCTGGCAGGTGGGTTGACCTAGAAGGGAGTCTTCTTGGCCACTAGCATTTCACAGGTGGGGAAGGGAGTCCTGGGACTCTCTGCTGCCATCGTAGCCCCACATTCTCCCTTTGGGCACATGCAACCCACAGCGGGGCTTTCGGTGGACAGGAGCTCCAGGAGGCCAGTGCGGAAGAGGCCTAGGCACTATCGAATGCTACGGGAAGCTCTGGGCTGCCCTGCCATCGTGGTCCCTACCAAGGCCCAGCAGAGCTACTGCCGCAGGGAAGTGGGGTCAGAGGAGGGGCCTCATCCTGTGCAAAGCGCAGCCTTCCAGCCTTGCCTCCGCACACCTTGCCCTCAGGAGGACATTCAGAAGGGAAGGGCAGAGAGGTCTCCCAGGGGCTGTCACTCCCAAGAGCCCGCTCTCACGTTACCTGTTGTCTTAGACTCTCCCTCCACCCTTGCGTCTCCCTTCTTTTCCAAAGCACGCCCCTTGGGTGCTTGAAGAGGCCCTTCCCCTGCAGCTCTTCCACGAGGTATGTAGAGCCCAATCCTGGAAGCAAGACCAAGGCAGTGTGACTCCAGGGCACCATATCCTAGGGCTGTAGGGCGCTGGTCTTGGTGCCAGCCTCAGAGAGGGGCTTGCTGTGGGCTGGGCAGGGAAGCGCCATTCCCCCAGGCCGTGCCACATGAAGAGAATGGCCCCTCTTCCAAAACAAGCACGAATCGGTGTGGAGAGAAGGAGGAAACAGCGCTTGGGAAAGTCTCCCTCCAGCTCCTCCCTGAGCAAGGAGCAAGCCCTGGCACTGCTGCCCTTCCTCAGAGGAGCTGAAAAGCTGCCGAAACGCTCAGCCAAGGGCTGCAGAAGCAACGCGCCCACCTGGGAAAGACGATGACACCTCCAGACGCTGGATGTAGGACGATGCTTTTCCTCTGCAGTGTGGCCAAATCCATGGCCCCTGTCCTCTGCAGGAGAGACAGTCCTGGGTGAGACCGTGGCCAGGAAAGGATGCCCTTGCCAACGAAGGCGTCGGGGCTGCTCAGGCAGAAAGCTGCCCACGGGCAGAGCTCGCAGTGCTTAGCGTTCACCCCCCCCTCACAAGCAGCACAAGCTGCCCAGCGAGTGCCTGCACCTGGTAAATCACTGCCTGGCTTTGTGCAAGGGCAAGACTCGTGTGCCTCATCAGGAGACGAGTCTGACCCAGAAGGAGAAGTCCCTCCCAATGGTCTCTCGGGGGATTTCCCAGGAACCCTGGGCTGTGCTGGTGCAGTGAGAAACTTACACTGAGGCGAGATTTCAGCAGCTGGCCGTTGCTATTCAGGTTGTGAACAAAGTCTGAGGAAAACTGCATTTGGACTCTGCTCTTGCGGAAGACCAGACAGCCAATGTCCTTGAAGATGAAATCAACACCCTGCTTCTTTGCAAGGGTGTAGGAGAGAAAGAGCAGGGTCTCTTGAACGCAGCGCTGCACGGTGTCCCGAGGAATGCCGGTGTCCAAGGACAGCCAGGCATAATTCAGGAAAACAAATGGAGGTACACCTGAGGGAAAAGAAGCAAGGAGCCAAGGAACTAAGACAGGCCTGCAGAGGAGGGCAGTCCCGTCTGGGCATCTGCTGGGCCCTCCAGCACTGCTACAGAGCTGTCTTGCTGACTGCTCGTCTGGAGGAAGAGAATCCCTGAAAGACAGCGCTCCAAGAGCCTGGTGCAGCACAATCGTGGCGCATCGCTGATGCCATAGAAGCTGATGCCCAGTGTCTGGCCTGCACCTGCAGCTGTGCGAACTGCGAAGAGCAGAAGTCAACCACCAATGCAGCCTTCATGGTGCCAACAGCATGGGGAGGGACATTTCTGGGAGCTGCTGTGTGGAGGGACGTGCAAGGCGTTGGTGGGCCTTGGCTTGTGAGGAGCTCAGGCCTTTCTCAGGACCTCCTGGAGGAGCTGTGTAACCCCTCCACTGCCCTCCCAGCAGCAGCTGAGCGTGCAGCCCAAAGTCCCCGCACGTGGAACCCTGACATTCATCTCTCTTCTTACCAGGAAAAGTTTCTTTCTTATACAGCAGTCCATGAACATTGGCAAAGTGCTCCGAAACCCGGAAGACGGGCTTCTTTACATCGAGGGGCTTAAAGCCTGCCGTGGGCCGCTCCTGTTTAACAGCAAAGAAGGCACCCAGGCCAGGTATTGTGACGCCCTGAAAAGCAAGAGATCAGGAACACGGATCAGTATTTCTGGGGCTTCTCCAAGCAAGAAGACGGGCCCTCATGCCTTGGCCACTGCTCACGAGAAGGTGCCAGACAGTGTCATTCTGGAGAGCCCTGGAGATGGCCTCGATGGCTGGGAGTTTCCCAGCTCCCTCCTTTTTGCCATCTAAAGTGGAGCTGGGCTAGTAAGAGCAGAGCCAACACCCTCAGCTCAGTAAAATCCCCCCAAGGAGTTCCCAACAAGTACGGAAAGCCTTGAGTACCGGCACCAGCTACATGCTGGCCTGCCCACTCTGGCCACAGGCAACACACAAGTGCCAGGCAGAATGGATCCCGTCCTTCTGCTGGAGCTGGCTCTTCTTTGGTGCATATTGCCAGAGCAGCCAGGGTTCCCGGCACATCTGCAGTTTGCAGGCTACCGCTGGGGTGTTTCTTCTGCTTGAGGAGGCGTTCTGTGGGGTGGCAGCTCTGGGAAGGAGGAGGGTACGAGGGGAGCACGAGGCTGCAAAGCTCACCTTGTTCAATGCTAACTGCCTGCGGATGAAGTGGGATACTGCATCCCAAACTTTCACAATCCCTGAAAAGCAAGGGAAGGAGAGGTCATGCTGCAAGCCAGCTTTCTCCTCCAGCACAGTCCTCGTGGCCAATGGGGCCAGTGTCTATGTCCCGAGACCCTCCCTCTCTCTCCCCACAAGAAACTGCAGCTCAAGAGGGCTGCGCTGCTGCCTGTTCCTCAGGCACCTCCTGTTGGGCTCACCGTCGTCCGGGAGGTGCATGAGTGTTGGACACATGAGGCGGCCGTTGCACAGGATGGGAGCACTCCTGGCCTCCATCTCGCTCCGGCCCTCCTCCACTCGTCACCAGGAACTGTCCCACGCGGGGACGCTGCTTCCCAGTGCCTTTGGCTCCTTCCTGCAAGGCAGCTCCTCAAGAGCACAGCGGCAGCCCCAGCAGAGCAGCACCAGCCACTGCCTCCTGAAGGCCTCGGAGCCAAGTGAGGGCAGGTTGCGGCGCGCAGGGCTTTTGAGCAGGACGTGGTGTGAGGTCACAGACGGCCCCGCTGTCACCCCATCGCGTGTCACAATAGGGGCTGCAGCCTGCCCTGTCAGGGAGCTGCCTCCCCAAGGAGACTCCCGCACCCTGGAGATTCGGGCAGAGCAGTCCCCAGGCTGTGAGGGTCACTGCGGGGTGCTGGCCCCGGGGCTTGCCCCAGGAGCAGGAAAGCTGGCTGCAACTTCTCTTAGCACTGTCCAAGACTTTCACTTGGGCTGAAGCTTCCCACATCATCCAGCCATAGGTGCAGGGAGCACCGTCCCCTTCCACTTTCTGTGCATGAGCATCAGCTCTGGTGAGTTCTTAGCCCACGACCACGGGCAGCAGAGAGACCGCTGGAGTTAGAGCCTCTTCGTTTTCATTCCCTCTCTTAAGCAGCCAGTGGGTGGATGGCCAAGACTGCAGTAGAGTGTTGGGGAATACTGTGACTCCAAAGGTGTAATAACACAAGTACATTTTAAAAGAGTCAGTCGGAAGCTTTACTAACACTGATCGCAGTGCAAACAGCATTTGGGGCAGCGTTTCTCGCTCCTCTTCCACTTTTTCTTCCAAGTGGTTGCAGCTACCCCACTATAGACCCCTCTAGAGACTGTTCCAAATAAAGGAAAGTGGTGAGGAAAATGTAATGTTACCACAGCCAGGTGTGCGTTCTTGTGAAGAACGGGCTCCGGACAATTCTTTGTGTGTTAATAAGGCCAAGTACCCATGCCAGGGAGGCTCAGACTCTTTAGGTAGCTTGTTAACTGCCACAGACCACAACATGGAGTGATGGCACTTGGTGGAGCCTGCAGAACTGGCACACCCAGCATGGTCTTAACAAAAGCTGTACATACCTGCCTGAGCACTTTTGCAGGATATACTAGGAGCAACAAGCAGATTCTGTGACAAAGCACCAAAATCCTGTTCTGAGAAAGCTTAACTCTGGAGAAGAGCAAGGGCTCAGGGAGACATAAATGAAGGACTGGTATCTACCTGAGGCCTCAGTCCAAAGCCCCGCTTTGCATGGAAATGAGGAAGCCGATTGACAGAGTCAGGACTGGTGTAACAAAGTGATTGTATATGTTCACATAGCATTTTGCTGCAAAGTTCATATGAACTGCTGAATATTTTAATGGTGACCTCTCATTTCCCTAATGGCAGAGGGGTCTCACGATCGTGAAACAAACTTCAGTAAAACCTTTGTAAATCTGCTCTTGGGTCCGTGTTTCCTCTTCTGTCACACAACACCCCGAGTCACTGTTGTGACACTGCTCTCCATATTCCAGCAGGCTCCTAATCCGTACAGAATGTAGCCTAAAAATAGTTTGGTTAGAATTTGGAACCTCATCTCAAACATCATTCATGTATGAACAACCTTCAGCTTAGAAGAAAGTAAAAGTATACAAATTATTTATAAAGTATCTCTAAATAGCTGTAAAGTAAATCCAGAGATTAAAAGAACAGTTCAAGAGTGTATCTAATTTGCGTGGTTGAGATTGTATCATCATGTGTCCTTGTGGCCACAGCCCAGGGATGAAGTCAGGTCTGGAGAAGAGAGTTCAAGATTCAGGGTCTCGTGGGGGCACCTTTCTCTGCGTGGTATTGATAGATGGTGGTGTCTTCTTACAGTGAGCTGCGTGTCTCCAAGGGGGAAGTCCGTCCCTTATATTTGATGGCAGCGTGGGTAGTTACGAGTATCTGATGTGGTCCCTTCCGGCTGGGCTTTTGCTGGCATACCTTGACAAAAACGAGTCTTCTGGTTCTAGAGTGTGGAAGACTTTGTAGGAAGGCTCTGCAAGAGTGTTGTGGTTTAGGCCGGCTGGCAGCCAAACACCACACAGCCGTTCGCTCACCCTCCCCCCTCCCTCTCCGGGACGGGGGAGAGAAACGGGAAAGTGAAGCCTGTGAGTTGAGATAAAGACTAGTTTATTAAGACAGGGAAAAGAATAACAATAATAATAATAATAACAGTATTAATAGTAATAATGTGTACGAAATAAGTGATGCACAATGCAATTGCTCACCACCCGTTGACCAATGCCCAGCCTATCCCTGAGCAGCTGGCCCCCCCCACCCCCCCAGGCTAGCCACCCCTATATATTGCTCAGCGTGACGTCAGATGGTATGGAATACCCCTTTGGCCAGTTTGGGTCAGCTGTCCTGGGTCTGTCCCCTCCCAGCTCCTGCTGCACCCCTAGCCTGCTCGCTAGCAGGACAGAGCGAGGAAGCTGAAAAGTCCTTGGCTTGGTGTAAGCACTGCTCTACAACAATTAAAACATCAGCATGTTATCAGCGCTCTTCTCATCCTAATCCAAAACATAGCACCCTGCCAGCTACTAGGAGGAAAATTAACTCTGTCCTACCTGAAACCAGGACAAAGAGCTTCCTTTACATGCGAACAGACATATCGTGCATGTTTCACTGGGGGCCCTGAGATAAGTTAATATTGAATTGTCAGTCAACTACATACCAGATTTATGCGGTTCTTCAGGAAGGCACATATGCCATCATGAGGAGCTGCGCATGCCATCCCATAAGGATATCATGAGGAGAAAAGGCCATGCTTCCTATTCGCTGTGCTTCACATATACATCAGTATAAAGATTTGGGGTGTAACTGGCAAGCCAGTGTCCACTAGAGCCCCATCCTCCTGTGGGTCTGATATGTCAGGCCAGGCTCTCGGATCTGATATACAGCCAAAGACAGAACATGGCATGGATCATACAAAACATTATCACAGAACAATACAAAGAGCAAACCAGTCAACATTTCAACATGTTTCCTCACCCGCACACTCCGCACTGAAGGGCAGCTGCAGCAACAGAGAAGAAACCTCTCAGGTGGGCTCTGAAGGTCCCCACCTCTGCCTGCCCAAAAGCAGGGAGCACAGCCTCCTTCCATTGTGGGTGCGGGACTGTCAGCTGCAGGGGAGCTTCAGGACTTCGGGTCTGCAGGGTGACAGCTGGAGGCAGGGACTCTCCATTGTCATTGCCTCTCCAAAGCACTCTCTGTCTGCAGCCTCTGCATTTCCATCTGCGTCTTCTGCTACAGGGGAAGCAGAAACAAGGAACGTTTTTACGTGGAGGTGCTAACGGCCCTATTTGAGCAGGGGGTTGGCCAAGCTGACCTCTTCAGGTACCTCCCAACCTCAACCATGCTCTGTTTGTGTGAAATCAGAACACTACAAAGCCCGTGCTGGTCCCCTCGAGCAGGAAGCAACAGTCTTTATTGGGCTGACAGCTGCTCACAGCTGCGAGGGGTCCGCGCTGGTTTCCCTGATGCTCGTGTCATCTTCGGACAATAGAAGAGCCCAGCTCCAGCAGAAGGACGGGATCCGTACTGACTCGCACTTGTGTGTTGCCTGTGGCCAGAGTGGGTAGGCCAGCATGTAGCTGGTGCCGGTACTCAAGGCTTTTCGTACTTGTTGGGAACTCCTTGGGGGGATTTTACTGAGCTGAGGGTGTTGGCTCTGCTCTTACTAGCCCAGCTCCACTTTTGATGACAAAAAGGAGGGAGCTGGGAAACTCCCAGCCATCGAGGCCATCTCCAGGGCTCTCCAGAATGACACTGTCTGGCACCTTCCCAGTGAAGCAGTGGCCAAGGCATGAGGGCCCGTCTTCTTGCTTGGAGAAAGCCCCAGAAATACTGATCCGTGTTCCTGATTTCTTGCTTTTCAGGGTGTCACAGCCTTCTTTGCTGTTAAACAGGAGCGGGCCCATGGCAGGCTTTAAGCTCCTCAATGTAAAGAAGCCCGTCTTCCAGGTTTCGGAGTACTTTGCCAATGTTCATGGACTGCCGTATAAGAAAGAAACTTTTCCTGGTAAGAGGAAGAGATGAATGTCAGGGCTCCCATGTGCAGGGACTTTGGGCTGCATGCTGTCCCAGTTTCAGTTAGGACAGAGTTAATTTTTCCTCCTAGTAGCTGGCAGGGTGCTATGTTTTGGATTAGGATGAGAAGAGCGCTGATAACATGCTGATGTTTTAATTGTTGTAGAGCAGTGCTTACACCAAGCCAAGGACTTTTCAGCTTCTCGCTCTGTCCTGCTAGCGAGCAGGCTAGGGGTGCAGCAGGAGCTGGGAGGGGACAGACCCAGGACAGCTGACCCAAACTGGCCAAAGGGGTATTCATACCATCTGACGTCACGCTGAGCAATATATAGGGGTGGCTAGCCTGGGGGGGTGGGGGGGGCCGGCTGCTCAGGGATAGGCTGGGCATCAGTCAACGGGTGGTGAGCAACTGCATTGTGCATCACTTATTTTGTACACATTATTACTATTAATACTATTATTATTATTATTATTATTATTATTATTATTATTTTTCCTGTCTTAATAACTGTCTTTATCTCAACTCACAGACTTCACTTTCCCGTTTCTCTCCCCCATCCCGGAGAGGGAGGGGGGAGGGTGAGCGAACGGCTGTGTGGTGTTTAGCTGCCAGGCGGGCTAAACCACAACAGTCCATTTGGCACCCAACGTGGGGCCCGAAGGGTTGAGATATCGACAGATTTGTCCAGAGTGTGTTAAACTAAAATTGGTATAAGTATTTGACCTGCTTAATAGTTGCTAGTCACAATGTTGATTGCCTTAATCTCAAGTCTGCTGTGCCTGTTTCCCAAATTGAGTTTTATAGCACGTTACTTTCTGTATGTGCTCCCTGTCATGCTGTTTATCCTTTCCAGGCCCTGGTTTAAGATTGTTATGGTACTGTGCGGTGTAACGATGGCTTATGAAATGATGAGATTTCTGGTCAGGACTCTAACCTGGTATGTGTACTCAGCACCGTCATCGACTCTATA
>NW_026109718.1:0-44448 GCF_013377495.2 Cygnus atratus
CCAGGCACCGGTACCGGTACCGGTATGGGCACCGGCAGCACCAGTGCCGGCACAGGCACCAGCATCACCACCAGCATCACCAGTTTCAGCGTGGGCACCGGTACCGCTACCAGAACGGGCCCCAGTACCGATACCAGTATGGCTATGGGCACCAGCAGCACCAGTTTGGGCACCGGCATCACCAGTTCCCGCACAGGCACCAGTACCGGTACTGGGATGGGCACCAGCACTGGCACCAGCAGCACCAGTTCCAGCATAATTACCGGTACCAATATGGGCACCAGCACCGGTACCGGTTCGAGCACCAGCACCACCGGTTTCGGTACGAGCACCGGTCCTGCCACCAGTACGGGCACCAGCACCACCAGTTTCACCACCAGCACCACCAGTTTCACCACCAGCACAGGCCCCAGCCTCACCAGCTCCAGCGCAGCCCCCGCTACCGGTACCAGTACGGGCCCCAGCCCCACCGGTCCCCCCGGCCCCGGCCGGCGCTCGGTGGGGGTGGGCACGGAGGGGCCGCGGCGCCGCAGCGTGGCCGTGGGGGTGCCGGAGCCGGGGGTCCTGGGGGGGCCGGGGGGGCTGGCGGGGCGCGTGGCGGTGCTGGAGGGGCAACTGCGGCGGGCGCTGGGCGAGCTGCAGGAGGCTCGGCAGCGCCTGGCCCAGCGGAACCCCCCCGGGACCCCCCCGGCCGCAGGTGAGTGAGGGGACACCGGGGGGGGGGGGCACGGGGACACATGGGGGGGGATCCTGGCACCGCTCACCCCCCCCCCCTTGTACTGCAGAGGCAGCGGCTGGGGGCGATGAGGAGGGGGAGGAAGGCTCCAGAGAGCCCCGCAGGGGGGGCGGCGGCAGGTAGGGGGGGGCCGGGGGGGGTCCGGGAGGGGTTATGGGGCAACTGGGGGGGATTTCGGGGGGGGGGGGGGCGGCTTGGGGGGTGATGGGGGGACTATGGGGTGATGGGGGGGCTATGGGGGGATGGGGGGCGATGGGGGGGTTGTGGGGTGATGGGGGGGGGGTGTGGGGCGATGGGGGGGGCTGTGGGGCCATAGGGGGACTATGGGGTGATGGGGGGGTGATGGGGGGGATGTGGGGCAATGGCGGGGGGGGGTCTCGGGGGGGTCCCATACCTGACACCCCCCGTCCCTGCCCCCAGGCCAGGCTGGAGCTCGTCGAGCTCGGACGGGGAGAGCCCCGACAGCGAGTACCACGAGGCCGAGGAGGGGCCCCCCCCGGCACCCCCCCAGCGTGGGTGAGGGCCCCCCCCCAAGAACACCCCCCCCCAGAACACCCCCCCACACACACACGTCCGACATGCCGTGCACACGCGTGTGTCACGCCTGCAGCCCCCGCACACGCGTGCGCGACGCACAGGACCCGCCCACACACACACGCCCACCCCCCCCCCCTCAATAAAGCCCCCCCCACATAACAGCGCTGCCCCCCCTTAATTTGGGGAGGGTCCGGGGGGGTCTGGGTGTGGGGGGGAAAGACGAGGCGGGAGGCGAGGTAAGAAATAAATAGGGGGGTGTATTGCCGTGTGCCAGACACGGCGCTGGGGGGGGGCCGGGGGGGTCCCGGCCCCGAGCTGGGGGGGGTCCCCGTGGGGCAGGGCCCCCCCACGGAGGAAGGCCACGTTTTGGGTGGATTTCTCACAGTTTAGGCACAAAACCAGTGTGGGCGCGGGGGCGCCGGCGCCGGGCTCCGGTTCCCAGGGGGCACGTGAGCGAGGCGGCCGTGCCGGGATGCGCTGGGCCGTACTGGGCCGTACTGGGCCGTACTGGGCCGTGCTGGGCCGGGCTGGGCCGGGCCGTGCTGGGTCTCCGCTCGCCGCCACCCCGGTGTCGGGGGGTGCTGGGGGCTTGGGGGGGCCGCGGGGCCCCCTCCCCACGCCGCCGACCTCGCCGTGGGCAGGATCCGGCCGTTCCCCAGCGCCCTCAGGCCGCGTCGTCCTCCAGGCTGACGGCCTGGCGCTGCGGGGGGGGCGTCAGCGGGGGGGGGGGGGAGGCAAGTCCCGTGCCCGAGACCCCCTCCCTGTACCCCAGACCCCCTCCCCATGCCCCAACCCCCCCTCGATGCCCCAGACCCCCCCCTTCCCATCCCCGAGACCCCCTCCCCCTGCCCCCAGACCCCCTCCCCATCCCCAAGACCCCCTCCCCATGCCCCAACCCCCCCCCCGATGCCCCAGACCCCCCCCTTCCCATCCCCGAGACCCCCTCCCCCTGCCCCCAGACCCCCCCCATACCCCAGACCCCCTCCCCATGCCCCCAGACCCTCTCCCCATCCCTGAGACCCCCTCCCCATACCCCAGCCCCCCCGCCATGCCCCAGCACCCCCCCCCCCAAAACGCCCCAGCCCCCCGGCTCACCGCGGGGTAGCTGTAGCCGCCCTGCCCGCGCCCGGGGGGCTCCTCGTCCTCGGTGGTCTTCTGGTACACCGGGTTGTCGAAGTTGATGCTGTTGGTGCTGCGCAGCCGCCACGTCCTCCACAGCAGGCGGGCGCCGAAGGCCGCGAGGATGAGGAGCACTGGGGGGGTTGGGGGGGGGGGGGGGGGCATCAGGGCTGGCCCCCCCTGCCAGGAACCCGCTGCAACGCCAGGACCCCCACCAAAGAAGCCCCAATTCCAGGAACCCCCCGGTTGGGACCCCCCCGGCCAATGCTGGGGCACCCTCACAATGCTGGGACCCCCCCAGACAATGCTGGGACCCCCCCCCCCAGTGCTGGCCCCCCCCCAGTTCTGGGACTCTCCCAACCCAGTTGTGGGACCCCCCAGTGCTGGGTCCCCCCAAGTCCTGCCCCCCCCCCCTCAGTTCTGGGCCCCCCAGCCCATTTTGGGATGGGAAAGGCCTCCCCATCCCAAATCCCCCCATGCCAGGACCCCCCCCCATGCTGAGACCCCCACACCCCAGGACCCCCATCCCAGGACACCCCCCCCCCCACGCTGTGCCCCCCCCAAACCTACCCAGGGGCAGGACGACCGCCAGCGCCGTGGGTCCCGTCCTTGGCCCCACGCTCCCCACGGTGTCACCGCTGAGAGCTGGCAAAGGGGAGGGGCGGCCGTCAGGGGGGCAGGGATGTGTGGGGCAGAGATGTGGGGCTGGGATGTGTGGGGCTGGGATGTGTGGGGCTGGGATGTGTGGGGCAGGGATGTGGGGCTGGGATGTGTGGGGCAGAGATGTGGGGCTGGGATGTGTGGGGCAGAGATGTGGGGCTGGGATGTGTGGGGCAGGGATGTGTGGGGCAGGGATGTGGGGCTGGGATATGGGGGGCTGGGATGGGGGGCTGGGATGTGGGGCTGGGATGTGTGGGGCAGGGATGTGTGGGGCAGGGATGTGGGGCTGGGATATGGGGGGCTGGGATGGGGGGCTGGGATGTGGGGCTGGGATGTGTGGGGCTGGGATGTGTGGGGCAGGGATGTGTGGGGCAGGGATGTGGGGCTGGGATATGGGGGGCTGGGATGTGGGGCTGGGATGTGGGGCTGGGATGTGTGGGGCTGGGATATATGGGGCTGGGATGTGTGGGGCTGGGATGTGTGGGGCTGGTACCTGTGGTGCCGTTCCCAGTGGTACCGTTCCTGGCGGTGCCGTTCCCGGCGGTGCTGGGGCCTGGGGGGGCCCCGCTGAGCACTGGGGGCCGCGGCGGGGCCGTGGTGGGGCCGGGGGCTGCAGCTGTCGGGGCCGGGGCTGAAGGGTCTGGGGGGGGGGAAGAAGAGGGTGAGCGGGACCGGGGGGCACTGGGCACAGTGTGGGGTCCCGGGGGGGTCCCAGGAGGGTTCCGGGGGGGTTCCGGGGGGGTCCCAGGGGGGTCCCGGGGGGGTCCCGGGCTACCTGTCAGGCAGCTGCGGCCATCGGGCGCCAGGCTCTGGCCGTCGGCGCAGGCGCAGGTGTAGCGGGGGCTGTGGGGGCTGATGTGGGGCGCGGGCAGGCAGAGGTACCCGCAGCCCCCGTTGTCCCGCGCGCACCAGTTCTCACCTGGGGGGCAGAGGTGAGATGGGAGGGGATGGGGACAGGGACAGGGACAGGGACGAGGACAAGGACAGGATGGGGACAGGGACAGGAGGGGAAGGGGACAGGGAGGGGATGGGGACAGGGATGGGGTGGGATGGGGATGGGGACAGGGACAGGAACAGGGACAGGGACGAGGACAAGGACGGGATGGGGACAGGGACAGGAGGGACACGGGGACAGAGTGATGGAAGGACACAGGGACAGAGGGACGGGGTACGGAGGGGACAAGGGCAGCCGGACAGGGGGACGGAAGGCCGGGGGGACAGGGGACGGGGGGGACAGGGGGGTCGCGGGTACCTGGGGGCTGCTTGAGGGCATGCTGCAGGACCAGGTCCTCGGGCGAGAAGAGCCCCTCGGCCACGCGGCGCACGTCGGCGCCCGTCAGGCGGTTGGCGCTGAAGATGGCCTCGTTGAGGACGTCGGTCCAGAACACCGCGTCCTGCGGGCGCACGGCGTTGGCACGCACTGGGGGGCGGGGGGGGCGCAGGGGGCGGGGGGGGCGGGACGCGGCCACCGCGGCGCCGGGCTCACCTCGAAGACGGTGACGGCGAAGGGGTGGGCGAGCGCCTGGGGGTCCACCAGCACCGTGCGGCGCTGGCCCCCGTCCACGTCGACGCTGGAGAGCGCGTGGAGCCGCGAGTCCACCCAGTAGAGGCGCTGCGAGGGGAGGTCTGCGGCCGGCGTCAGCCGCGGCACCGCGGAGGGGACCCGCGGGGTTGGGGAGACGTGGGGACGGGGATGGGGACATGCAGGGATGGGGATGGATGGGGACAGGGACGGGGAAACGTGGGGATGGGGACACGTGGGGATGGGGATGGGTGGGGACAGGGACCAGAATGGGGATGGGCGAGGGACTGGGACTGGCGCTGGGACCAGTAGGGGACCAGGATGCATATGGGGACATGGACGGGGACATGGATGGGGACAGGGACTGGGACCCAGATGGGGACGGAGATGGGGACAGGGACCCGCATGGGACAAGGAGAGGGACACAGAGAGGGGCAGAGAGCGGGGCGTGGATGGAGCCCTGGGGACAGGGCCGGGGCCGGGGGCGCAGCGCCGCTCACCCAGCGCGATCCCGTTGGGCCACTCGATGCCCTCCGTCACCAGCGCGTAGTGGTCGGCGCCGTTGAGGCCGCTCTTGGCGATCTTGGCCGTGCTGCCCCAGTCGGTCCAGTACATGAAACTGGGGACGGAGCCAGTCCCAGTCACTGCCTGCCCCACGGGGGCCAGCATCCCCACGTCCCCTGGTGTCCCCCATGTCCCCAGAGGTCTCTTCCAACCTAAACGATTCTGTGATCTATGTCCCAATGTCCCCCCATGTCCCCCCACATCCCCCAATGTCCCCGTGTCCCCCCCAGATCCCCATGTCCCCATATTCCCGTGTTCCCACGTCCCCATATCCCCATATCTCCATATCCCCCTGTCCCCATATCCCCACATCCCCCTGTCCCTATATCCCCACACCCCCATACCCCCACACCCCCACATCCCCATGTCCCCATACCCCCATATCCCCACACCCCCATACCCCCCATACCCCCCTGTCCCCATATCCCCCTGTCCCCATACCCCCATACCACCATATCCCCATATCCCCACATCCCCATAGCCCCATATCCCCACATCCCCATATCCCCCTGTCCCCATAGCCCCACATCCCCATACCCCCCCGTCCCCATATCCCCCTGTCCCCACATCTCCCTGTCCCTACATCCCCCTGTCCCCACGTCCCCACATCCCCATATCCCCACGTCCCCATACCCCCCCATCCCCATACCCCCCCGTCCCCACATCCCCCTGTCCCCACGTCCCCACATCCCCATATCCCCCCGTCCCCATACCCCCCCGTCCCCATACCCCCCCGTCCCCACATCCCCCTGTCCCCACATCCCCCTGTCCCCACGTCCCCACATCCCCATATCCCCCCGTCCCCACACCCCCCCGTCCCCACATCCCCCCGTCCCCACATCCCCCCGTCCCCACATCCCCCTGTCCCCACATCCCCCTGTCCCCACGTCCCCACATCCCCATATCCCCCCGTCCCCGTACCCGTACCCGTGCAGCGGGTCCACCGCGATGGCGCGGGGCTTGGCGCCCGGCTCCCGCACCAGGGTCCTGCGGCGCGCGCCGCTGCTGTCGGCCACGGCCACGGCGCCCAGCTGCGAGTCGGTCCAGTAGAGGTTGCGGTGCACCCAGTCCAGCGCCAGCCCGTCGGGCGCCCGCAGCCCGGCCCCGATCACGGTGGCGGGGGCGCTGCCGTCGGCCAGCCCGGCTGCCGGGGCCCTGCGGGACGGGGTGGGTTTGGGAGGGATTCGGGGCGGTTTTGAGGGGTTTTGGGGTCCCCAGGGGGTGGGGGTCTCCAGGGAGGTATGGGGTCCTGGCAGGGTTTTGGGGGCCCAGCAGGGGTTTGGGATCCTGGGGGGGGAGGGTTCGGGTCCCAGTGAGGTTTGGGGGGTCCTGGCAGGCTTTTGGGGGCCCATGGGGTTTTTGTGGTCCCCAACGTGGTTTTTAGGGTCTGGGCGGGGGGGTGTCCTGGGGAATTTTGGGGGCCCTGGCGGGGTTTTTCGGGGTCCTGCGGGGGGGGGGGGGTCCCAGTGAGGTTTATGAGGTCCTGGCAGGATTTTGGGGTCCTGGTGAGGTTTTTTGGGGTCCTGGAGGGGCTTTGGAGGTCCTGGTGGGGTTTTGGGGGTCCTGGGGGGATTTTAGGGGTCCCGGTGAGGTTTTCGGGGTTCTCTGGGGGGATTTTTGGGGTCCCGGCAGGGTTTTCGGGTCGCGGCTGGGCTTTCGAGGCCCCGGGGAGGTTTTAGGGGGTCCCGGGGGGTTTCGGGGTGCCCCTCACCGGTAGATCTTGCGCTGGGAGAGGTCGGACCAGTAGATGGTGTCGGTGGCGACGTCCACGTCCAGCGCCACGGCGTGCTTGAGGCGCCCCAGCAGCTGCGTGTAGTTGCTGCGGTCCAGGGCCAGGCGCCGCACCTCGTGGCGCGTGGTGAAGAGCAGCGCGGCCGCGGGGGCTGCGGGCACCGGGGGCTCAGCGGGGGGACCCCAGCATGAGTCCCCGGGGGGGTGGGGAATGGGGGGGATTTGGGGGGAAATGGGGGGATTTGGGGGGAAATGGGGGGGATTTGGGGGGAAATGGGGGGATAAATTGGGGGAAATGGGGGCAAATGGGTATAAACTGGGGGGAATGGGAGGGGATTTGGAGGGAAATGGGGGGAAATGGGGATAAATGGGGGGATTTGGGGGGAAATGGGGAGATAAATTGGGGGAAATGGGGATAAACTGAGGGGATATGGTGGGAAATTGGGGGAAATGGGGAGATTTGGGGGGAAGTGGGGATAAATTGGGGGGGAAATGGGGGGATTTGGGGGGAAATGGGGGGAAATGGGGATAAATTGGGGGAAATGGGGGGAAATGGGGATAAACTGGGGGGAAATGGGGATAAGCTGGGGGAAATGGGGGGAAATGGGGATAAACTGGGGGGAAATGGGGGGGGAATATGGGGGAAATGGGGATAAATTGTGGGAAATGGGGGGGATTTGGCAGGAAATGGGGGGATAAATTGGGGGAAACGGGGATAAACGGGGGGGAAATGGGGGAGGGGGAAAGCAGGGTGCAAAGGGGGAGATCGGGGGCGCGGGGGGGGGGGGGGGGGGAGGCGGGCACCCACCCACGGCGCGGCAGGCGTTCCCGGTGGGCTCCATGCGGTAGCCCTGCTCGCACTCGCACTTGTAGCTGCCCGGCAGGTTGCGGCAGCGCTGCCCGCACGTCTGCGGGTCCTGGCACTCGTCGATGTCTGCGGGGAGACCGGGGGGTGGGGGTCAGGGGGGTGGGTTTGGGGTCGGGGGGGCTCGGGGGGGGGCTCGGGGCGGGGAGGGGGCGCCCACCTTCGCAGCGCTTCCCGTCGGGGCCCAGGCGGAAGCCGTCGGGGCAGAGGCACTCGTAGCCCACCCGCAGGTCCCTGCAGACGTGGGAGCAGCCCCCGCCGCCGTCCAGGCACTCGTTGACGCCTGGAAACGGAGGAAATCAAGCGATAAATAAATAACCCCCGGTGGGGGTGAGGGGGGTGGGGGTCTGGGGGGGGGTGTCCCGTCCGCACCGCACTCCTTGATGGGTTCATCCTGACCAGTCCCGGCAGTCGCGGTGCTGGTCGCAGACGCGCTGCAGGGGGATGCACTCGCCCGAGCGGCACTTGAACTGGTGGGGGCCATCGCAGGCGGTCACTGGGGGGGGGGGTGGGACACACGAGGCCGTCAGCGCCCGCCACATGCATGTGTCCCCCCCCCCAACTCCATGACCCCCCCCCCCCCCCCCCATGGCCGCCACGCACCGTTGTGGCAGCCGTCCTCGTCGGAGCCGTCGGCGCAGTCGTGCTCGCCGTCGCACTGCCTCGTGCCCGGCACGCAGCGCCCGTCGCCGCACTGGAACTGGTCGGGACGGCACGTGGCAGCGGGGGCTGTGGGGGGGGGGAGGGGTGTATTGGGGGTCAGGGGCGCTCGGCGAGCCCCCCCCCAGACCCATCCCGGGACCCCCGTGGGGCGCAGCCTACCGCAGCCGTCCTCGTCGGAGCCGTCGCGACAGTCGGGGCTGCCGTCGCAGCGCCAGCGCCGGTGGATGCACTCGCCGCTGCCGCAGGGCACCTGCAGCGGGGGGCAGGTGGCGGCGGGGGGCTGGGGGCCGCACACCGAGGGCCACTCGTCGGAGCCGTCGGGGCAGTCGGCGTCGCCGTCGCAGCGCCATAAGGCGGCCACGCAGCTCGAGTCGTTGCAGGCGAAGTCGTGGGGGTCGCAGGTGGCGGCCGGGGGGCACCCGGCCTCGTCCGCCCCGTCCTCGCAGTCCCGCTCCCCGTCGCAGGCGAAGGCGAGCGCCACGCAGCCCCCGTCGCCGCAGCGCAGCTGGTCGGGGGCGCAGGACCGGGGGGCTGCCGAGGGGACCCCAGAGTTGGCACCGGGGGGGGTGCGAGGGGTCCCCGAGCCTCCCTCCCCCCGCCCCCAAATCCCCCCCCCCCCAGCCCGGCACTCACGGCAGTCCCGCTCGTCGGAGCCGTTCTCGCAGTCCTCGTGCCCGTTGCAGCGCCAGGACGCGGGGACGCAGCGGCTCAGGCGGCCGCCGCAGCTGAACTCGGACGGGGCGCAGGGCAGGGAGCCTGGGGGAGACGGGGGCTGGCACCGGGAGGGGGGCACCGGGCGGGGGGCACCGCGTGGGGTCGTGGGGGAACCGGGCGGCGAGGGATGGTGCAGGGAGAGGGGAGCTGAGGGGAGCCCAGCACGGCACAACGCAGCGTGGTGCTGCACGGCGTGGGGAGGAGGAGGAGGAGAGAAAGGGGAAGAGGAGAAAGAGGAGAAAAAGCTAGAGGAGAGAAGCAGGAGGGAGAAGAGAGAGAGGGAAAACGGGACAGGAGAAGAGAGAGAAGAAGAGAAAGAGAAAAAAAGAGAGAAGAAGGAGACAGAAGGAGAACTGGGACATGAGAAGAAAAAAGAGAAAAGGAGAAGGAGAAAGAGAAGAAGAGAGAGAAGAGAAAGAGGAGGAGGAGAAAAAGAGAGGAGAATGAAGAGGAGAAAGAACTACAAAAGTTGGAAAGAAAGAAGAGAGAAGAGAGAAGAGAGAAGAGAGAAGAGAGAAGAGAGAAGAGAGAAGAGAGAAGAGAGAAGAGAGAAGAGAAGAGAAGAGAGAAGAGAAAGAAGAAGAGGAGGAGGAAAAAAGAGAAAGAAGGAGAGGAGAGGAGAGGAGAGGAGAGGAGAGGAGAGGAGAGGAGAGGAGAGGAGAGGAGAGGAGAGGAGAGGAGAGGAGAGGAGAGGAGAGGAGAGGAGAGGAGAGGAGAGGAGAGGAGAGGAATGACAGCACGGCACGGTATGCGTGGTATGGCATGGCACGGCATGGCATGGTATGGCACAGCACGGCACAGCGCAGTATGGCACAGCATGGCAGAGCATGGCATGGTATGGCACAACACGGCACAGCACAGTATGGCACGGCACAGCACGGCACGGTATGGCACAGCATGGCAGAGTATGGCACGGCACGGCACAGCACAGTATGGCACAGCATGGCATGGTATGGCACAACGTGGCACAGCACAGCATGGCACGGCACGGCACAGCACCGTAGGGCATGGAACTGCACAGCACAGCACCGCGCGGCACAGCAGCACCGTAGGGTGTATGGCACAGCGCTGCTGCATGGCACGGCACCGCGCGGCACGCGGCGGTCGCGGCACTCACGGCAGGTCGCGGGCGTCTCGTCGGAGCCGTCCCGGCACTCGGCGCTGCCGTCGCACACCCACTTGGCGGAGATGCAGGCGCCGTCCCCGCACCGGAACTGGCCGTGGCCGCACGGCTCGGCACCTGCGGCACCGGGTGCTGAGCGGCGGAACCGGCACCGGCCCCCAGTCCCATTTTGGGGCCCCCAGCACCATTTTGAGACCCCCAGCACCATTTTGGGACCCCCAGCTCCATTTTGGAACCCCTCAGACCCATCTTGGAACCCCCAGGGCCATTTTGGGACCCCCAGCACCATTTTGAGACCCCCAGCCCCATTTTGGGACCCCCCAGACCCATCTTGGAATCCCCAGGGCCATTTTGGGACCCCCAGCACCATTTTGAGACCCCCAGCTCCATTTTGGGACCCCCCAGACCCATCTTGGAACCCCCTAGGAAC
Organism: Cygnus atratus; assembly: GCF_013377495.2. Classification (NCBI taxonomy): domain Eukaryota; kingdom Metazoa; phylum Chordata; class Aves; order Anseriformes; family Anatidae; genus Cygnus; species Cygnus atratus. The sequence goes on from NW_026109718.1 coordinate 10,665, forward strand.
CATTTTGAGACCCCCAGCTCCATTTTGGGACGCCCCAGACCCATCTTGGAACCCCCAGGGCCATTTTGGGACCCCCAGCACCATTTTGAGACCCCCCAGACCCATCTTGGAACCCCCAGGGCCATTTTGGGACCCCCAGCACCATTTTGAGACCCCCAGCTCCATTTTGGGACCCCCCAGCCCCATCTTGGAACCCCCAGGGCCATTTTGGGACCCCCAGCACCATTTTGAGACCCCCCAGACCCATCTTGGAACCCCCAGGGCCATTTTGGGACCCCCAGCACCATTTTGAGACCCCCAGCTCCATTTTGGGACCCCCCAGCCCCATCTTGGAACCCCCAGGGCCATTTTGAGACCCCCAGCTCCATTTTGGGACCCCCGAGACCCATCTTGGAACCCCCAGGGCCATTTTGGGACCCCCAGCACCATTTTGAGACCCCCCAGACCCATCTTGGAACCCCCAGGGCCATTTTGGGACCCCCAGCACCATTTTGAGACCCCCAGCACCATTTTGGGACCCCCCAGCCCCATCTTGGAACCCCCAGGGCCATTTTGGGACCCCCAGCCCCATTTTGAGACCCCCAGCCCCATTTTGGGACCCCCCAGACCCATCTTGGAACCCCCAGGGCCATTTTGGGACCCCCAGCACCATTTTGGGACCCCCAGCTCCATTTTGGGACCCCCCAACCCCATCTTGGAACCCCCAGGGCCATTTTGGGACCCCCAGCCCCATTTTGGGACCCCCCAGACCCATCTTGGAACCCCCAGGGCCGTTTTGGGAACACCCAGCCCCATTTTGTGACCCCCCAGCCCCATTTGAGACCCCCCGGACCCATTTTGGGACCCCCCCCGACCCATTTTGAGACTCCCAGGCCCATTTTGGGACCCCCAGACGCATTTTGGGACCTCCCCAGTCCCACTTTGGCCCCCCCCCAGCCTCATTTTGGGATCCCCGGGGCCATTTTGGGGCTAAACTCCATGATTTGAGACACAAGTGTGACTTGGGAGACGGTTTGGGGGACTTTGGACTTTGCTTGGGGACTGCTGGGGCACGAGGCCGCCCCTTGAGACCCTTTTAGTTCCCTTTGAGCCCTTTTTAGGCCCTTTTTAGGCCCTTTTCAACCCCTTTGGACCCCCCCCCCCGCCCCTTCGGGGGTCCCCGCGGCCGCCCCCAGCCCTCGCCCCGCCGCGCTGCCATTGGCCGCCGCCGCGGTGGCCAGTTGGCCCCCGGGCCAATAGGAAGTGCGGGACACGCCTCGGGGGGCGGTGCCGCGCAAGGGGATTGGGCCGGGGCGGGGAGAGGGGCGGGGCAGAGCCGCCCTCGCCACGCCCACCGCGCCCCCTGCCCTCAGTCATGGCGGCGGCCATGAGGGCGGCGGCGGGGACCCCCCCCCCCCCCACCGCCCTCCTGCGGTCCCCCCCCGGCCCCGGTGCCCAAAGCCCCCCGAGAACTCGGGGGGGGGGAGGGACCCCCCCGAGCCCCCCGGGGAGCCCCTCAGTGCCCCGGGGACCCCTCCCCAAAACCCCGGGACTCCCCCCAGCACCCCCAGGACCCCCCCAGCACCTTGGGACCCTCCTAAGCACCCCCAGGTTCCTCCCCAGCACCCCGGGACCCCCCCCATCACCTTGAGACCCCCCCTCAGGACCCCCAGGGACCCCCCTCAGCATCCCGGGACTCCCCCCAGCACCCCCAGGACCCCCCCAGCACCCCGGGGAGCCCCTCAGCACCCCCTCAGCGCTCCCCAGGTCCCCCCGAGGACCCCCCCCAGCCCCACGCCAGCCTCACCCAAGCCCCCCCTTAACCCCCCGCAAAGCCTCCCCTCGTCTCCCACCACTGGTGGAGCCGGCACCGGGCACCACCGCATCCCGGCACCACCATCACCACCGAGCACCATCGTCCCCTGGCACCGCCGGCACCGGGCACCACCGCGCCCCGGCACTGGGTACCGCCATGTCCCGGCACCACCGGCACTGGCTACCACCGCGCCCTGGCACCACCGGCACCGGCCACCGCCACCACCGTGCCCCGGCACCAGCTACCACCGCACCCCAGCACCACCGCCACTGTGCCCCGGGACCACCACCACCACCGGGCACCACCACGTCCCGGCACCACGGGCACCGGCTACCACCGTGCCCTGGCACCACCGCCACCGGCCACCACCGCGCCCCGGCACCTCGGTCCCCGCCCGGCGAAGCCCCTTACCTGCGAGCACCACCAGCAGCGCGCCACCGAGCAGCGCCCACGCACATGCCATGCTGCCGCCCGGCACGCTGCGGCCTCGCCGCGAGGCACCAGGCACGACGGGAGCCCCCGGACGACGCCGACGACACCGACGCTGGTGACGGTGACACCGACGATGCCGGCCGGAGCCGTGCGCTGCCGCCCTTCGCTCGCCCCGGCGCAGGGGAGGGGTTTGAGCATGGGGTGATTTTCAAAACTGCTCCACATCATGCGAGGAGGAGGAGCGCCCGACCGCACGATGTGACATCGGCGCCTTAACTCTTCCCCCGCCCGGCGTCCGCAGACGGACGGACACGGATACGGACGGACGGACACGGAAGGATACGGATGGACGGACACGGACGGATACAGACAGACGGACGGACACGGACAGAGCCCCGTCCCCCCACCGGGGTTCCCCCCGGCCCCCTTCCCTTTTCCACGCTCGGCGGCCGGATTCCCCCCGGCGCCGCTCAATGAACCGCGCTGCCCGCCCGCCGCCGCCGCCGCCCCCAGCACACGCTTTTGGGGCGGTTTTGGCCACTTTTGAGGTGTTTTTATCTCTTTTTGTGGTGTTTACTTCCCCTTTGGGGTGTTTTCGTTCCCTTTTGGGGTGTTTTCATCTCCTTTTAGGAAGTTTTCATCCCTTTACGGGGTGCTTTTGTCCCTTTTTGGGATGTTTTCGTCCCCTTTTGGGGTGCTTTGCACCCCCTCCTTGAGATAAAGCTATGCTGGAAGCCAGCCCCACACCCAGCAGGAGCCCCTCAAAGGGGGTAAATCCCCCCAGGTGGGGTAAATCCTCCCCCCAAAGGGGGTAAAACCCCTTAAAGGGGTTAAGTCCTCCCCTGAAGGGGGTAAGTCTCCCCTAAAGAAGGAGAAATCCTCCCCCTAAAGGGGGGTAAATCCCCCTAACGAGGGCAAATCCCTCCCCAAAGGGGGGTAAGTCTTCCCCCAGAGGGGGGTAAATCCTTTCCCAAAGGCGCTAAATCCCCCTAAAGAGGGTAAATTCTCCCCCAAAGGGGGATAAATCCCTCCCCCAAAGTAGTAAGTCCTCCCCCAAAGGGGGTGCAAGTACCCCTAAAAGGTAAATCCTCCCCCAAAAAGTGTAAACCCCCCCCCCAAGAGGGTAAATCCCCCTCCCAAAGGGGATAAATGCCCCTGAAGGTGTAAATCCACCTGAAGGGGGGTAAATTCCTTTCCCTAAAGGGGGTAAATAACCCCCTGAAGAGGGGGAATGCCCCCCCAAAGGGGGTAAATGCCCCCGAAGGTGTAAATTCCTTCCCCTAAAGGAGGTAAATATCCCTCTAAAGAAGGAAAATCCCCCCCCAAGCACCACCCTCCATCCCCCCCCCCCCCCCCAAACTCCCCACCCGTGGCGGGACGCAGCGGAGACGCGCAGCGGTTCCGTCTCGTTTAATTTATTACTGCTTGAAATCCAGTGACATCGACACGCGCGGCCGGCGGCGGGCGGCCACGAGCTGCGACCTCCAGCGAGCCACCGAAAACAGTACCGCTGCTGAAAATGGGGCGGAAAGGAGGAAAATCGGGGAGCGAGCGCTCCCTGTGAACAGTTAATGCTGTTACGAAGGCTACCGAGGCCGGGGCGCGGCGGGACACGGACGGTCCTACATCTCTCGGCGGTATAAATATGGGATTTTTCGGACAGGTTACTCGAGGCTGGGACTACGGCGTTGCTACCCGTTAGAGCTAAGGGGGGACGGGGCCGTGGGAGGGGGGTTCAGTCGTCTTCGGTGCCGCTGCCGGAGCGATCCTGGGGGGGAAGAGAGGAGGTTAGGGGAGAAAAAGGGGGTTTGGGGGAGGAAGAGGGCGTGTTTTGGGGGGAAGAGAGGGCGTTTTGGGGGGAAGAGAGGGCATGTTTTGGGGGGAAGAGAGGGCGTGTTTTGGGGGGAAGAGAGGGCGTGTTTTGGGGGGAAGAGAGGGCGTGTTTTTTGGGGAAGAGAGGGCGTTTTTTTTGGGGGAAGAGAGGGCGTGTTTTGGGGGGAAAAGAGGGCGTTTTGGGGGGAAGAGAGGGCGTTTTGGGGGGAAGAGAGGGCGTTTTGGGGGAAAAAAGAGGGCGTTTTGGGGGGGCCTCACCTCCTCCTGCTCCTCCTCGCTGTCGTCGTCGCTCACCACGGGCTTGGCGCGGGAGCCGCGGCTGGTGCGCCTGCGGCCCTTGAGCCGCTCCTGCGCCTTCTCCTTCCGCCCCAGTTTGATTTTCACCTTCACGGACCGGGCTGCGGGGGGAAGGGGGAGCCGCCGTCACACCAGGACCCACGGGGGGGCTCCCCCAGTCCCCCGCCCCCCCCCCATCCCGGTGCCCCCGTCCTGGCTCCCGTCGTCCCCGCTGTCCCGGGGCAGGGTGCGGGCAGCGTGCGCTTCCCCCGGGCACGCTGCCACAGCCCTGCCCGGCGGGAGGGAGGAGGTTCGGGGCCGTTCCCCCCGCCCCCCAACCCCCCGACCCCCGCGGGGGGGGACTCACCCTCTGATTCAGATCCTTCCTCTTCGCCTTCCTCCTCCTCCTCACTGTCCTCACCTTCGCTCTCCTCCTCCTTCTCGATTTTCTGCCTCACGCTGGTGAAGACGGACTGCAGCACGATGGAGTCCTCGTAAATCTGGGGGGGGGGGATGGCAGGAGGGTGAGGAGGGGGATGCCCCGAGACACCCCACCCCCCCACACCCCGGTCCCACCCCACGGCCCCGGTGGCGGCGTGGCCTTACCAGGGAGCCCTCGAGGTTGAAGGTCTGCGCGTTCTGGCACAGCAGCATCACGTCCTTCTCCAGGTCGTTCAGGCTGCGGTACTTGTGGTTGCGGATGCGCTCCTGCGGGGCGGAAAAGTGGGGTCAGGCCCCCTCAAACCTCCTCTCCGTGCCCCAAAACCTCCCCTCGGAGCCCTAAAACCCTCCTGGTGCCCCAAAACCTCCTAATGGTGCCCCAAAACCTCCCCCCGGTGCCCCCCATTTCACCTGTACCCCCCTGCGAGGAGCTGGTTTTTTTTATTATTATTATTTTATTTTATTTTATTTTTATTTTTTTGTACCTTGATTTTCTTGAAGTCGACCGGCTTGCGGATGAGCTCGTAGTACTCGGGCAGCTCCTTGCGAGAGGGGAGCTGGATGAAGACCTCGCTGAGCTGGCGGCCACTGCTGCTGCACGGCAAGAGGGACGGCGCGTCAACGGGAGCACCGCGCGTCCCACGACCCGCGGGACGGAGCCGCCCGCGCCGCGCCAAGCGCCCTCAGCTGCTTAATTAATTAATTAACCAACTGCTCATTCCCAGCCCGCCCGAGGGAGCCGCCGCCGGCCGGCCACGCGCGGCGTTTGGCAGACAGCTTTGGGTTTTTGAGCTTCCCAACGCCCCGCGGACCTCGGCGGCCACCCGAGGGGGACGGCACGGGCGGCGTGCCCGGCGGTTGGGCGGCGTGCCCGGCGTCGGGGCTGCGCGCTGCAGTCCCCGTGTCGAAGGCGCTCGGGCCCCTGCTTCTCCCTCCCCTCTCCTACCTATCCTTGTACTTGATGACGGCATCCACGATCTTCTTCATCTTTTTGGTGAGGTTGGGCGGGTTCGGGGAGAGCTTCTCGGCCGGCGGCCGGCCGCGCTTCTTCTGCTTCTTGCTCTCCTCGTCCTTGTCCCGGCTGCGGGTGCTGGTGGTGGGGGTGGCGGAGCCCACGTCCGTGTCCCGCTTGCGCTTGCGGGAGGACTTCTTCTGGCGCACCTCCTCCTCGATCTCCTCCAGCGTGCCCTCCTCGATCGCCTGCCCGGGGAGCAACGCGGGAGCCGCTAGCACGGAGGCCCCCAGACCTCCCTGAGCTGCCCCCCCCGCCCAAACCCAAATCCCCCGCTCAGCCTCGGGGGGCTGCGCGCGGCTCCCGGGCGGCTCCGGGTGCGTGACGGTCCCCTCGTTACGGCGGGGGGGTCACCGCGTTCAGATACTTGTCGGGTATTTGGGGAGGAAATGAGGCTGGGGAGAGGCCGGCGTGGTTCTGGCGCCACCTCCCCGCTGCGGACGGGGCCGCCCGAGGGCGTTTTAAACGGGGCGCCCGCCTCGGTAGCGCCCGCGAGCGCGTGCCGGGAACGCTGGCACCCCCAGACGGACGGACAGACGGACGGATGGACGCGAGCACGGGGCTGAGGAGGCCAACGGAGAAGGGTGCTGTACCATGTATACCTTGAGCCACTGCTTCTCCGTCAGCGAGTCACTGTAGTCCACCTCTTTGCGGTGCCGGGAGCCTCGCCCGAACATTTTTTCCTCCTCCTCCTCGCACGTTAACCTCTCCACCTCGGCGTCGTCCTTGATGATCCACGAGGGCAGCTCGTCCTCCTCCATCAGCCGCGGCTTGCGCTTGGGGTTGCGCGCCTCCTCCCGCCGGCGGTCCAGGTCCATGCGCTGCAACGAGACGGGGGTGAGCTGGGGGGCTGCCGCCGGGCTCTGGGGGTGGGGGGGGGGGGGCTGCTGCAGCCCTAAATCCTCCTGGGGGGCTGAGGCACGGCCTTGGGGGAGCGCGGGGCCGGGGCCGGGTGGGGAGAGCCACCGGCAGGAGCGGAAAACATTTCGGTGGCCGCCGGCTCGCCGCAGCTCCGTAGAGACTGCTGGAATGAGGGCAGGAATACGGCCCGGTCGGGGCGAGAGGGGGACAGTAATTAATTAGCAGCTGGAGCTCGTTAGCTGCAGGGCTGGGAAGCTCGCCCCTCTCCACCGCCGAGTCCCTGAAGGACTCCAGGCCGGCATCGGGCACAGTCGGGCACGGGCGTCAGCGCCGGCATTAACGGGGCTGCGACTTCGGACACGGCACGGGCAGCAAATATCCGGCTCTAATTAACGCTCTGCCATTAACGACGCCGTTCTAATTAACGCTTTGCCATTCCCAGTGCTGGGAGAGCTGTAGTCCTCCCTCGTCCTCGCTTGCCGTGCCCTTCCCTCGCCCTCGAGGAACGAGGAGCCTCTCCTCTTTTACAGCGCTCCTCTGCCCCCCTCCTCCGGCGGGCGCCAGGGCTATTTTGGGGACGGAACCGGCTTTTTGCTCAGCGCCGGGGGTTCGTGCCCCGCGGGCGAGAGGGGGCAGCGCTGCTGGAACCTCCCGGCCCCACCATCCCGGGGCGGGGGGCGGGGGGGGCGCTGCGGCCCCGAGCCTGGTCCCTTACCGGAGCCGGGAGCGTCCTGCCCGTGAGCCCCTGCTCCACAGTTTTGTTTTACCTGATGAACTCGAACGAGTCACGGCTCCGTTAAGCACTCGCGGCTGATTTCTGTTAGAGAGACCGTTTTAGCTGCTACTCGGGAGAACAGCGGGCACCACTCCTCCTGCGCAGCCGGGGCCATGCTCACCATGAAAAGGTCAAACTCCTCCTCGTGCCGCGCGATCATCTGGTTGACCGTTTCGTCGTCGGGGACTTCGTCTTCCTCCTGCAAAGACGGCAAAAGAAAAAAAAAAAGCCCCGGCTCAGCGGCGAGAACGGCGCCGCGGCGGGGTCGTGCGCTCGGAGCACGGCGCCGAGCATCGTCACCATCCGACGCGTGTTGGGTTGCCCGTCAAGAGACGTGTTTTAATATTTTTTTATTACTATTTTTATTTATTTTTATTTTTATTTATTTATTTATTTATTTTTTGGGCGGCCTCAGTCCGGTTTCTAGCGGGCGGGTAATTCCACGGTGCAAAGACCACCGTCGGAGCTGGCACGTGCGTTGGCAGTCTCAGCAGCAAGGCCGAGGATTGAATGGGCGTGGAGACTGAACAACCCCTCTCACCTTTAGAGGTGGTTCCTCCAACTCAGCGTTCAGGCACAGGGTTGAGGCAGTGTGGGGGAAGCTTGCACTGCCACTGCCGCTGCCCGCGCTGTATCTGTTCTGTGGATAAATAGAGGACTTCAGTCTCCAGGGCTGTCAATCCGGCACCTTTCACCGACGCTCAAAAAACTCCCTTCAACTAGCAACAAGTGTTCATGCGCCTTCCTTCTAGCCCCCGCGCCCTTGGCCTCGAGGACGCGCAGAGCAGTGGAGCAAAGCCAGCCGCACGGTCGCTCAATCGCGCTCTGGAGTAGCAGGAAGCGGCCGCTGCTGCCCCTTACCTCGTCCTGCTCCTCGTGCTCCAGGATAGCCTGGAGGAAGGCTCTTCGCTCGTGGCTCGAGGACTTCTGGTCAAACATGCCGGCTTGGATAACCTTCTGGTCGACGTTCAGCTTGTACTTGGCGGCGGCGAGGATCTTCTCCTCCACGCTGTTGACGGTGCAGAGCCGGAGGACGCGCACCTCGTTCTGCTGCCCGATGCGGTGCGCTCGGTCCTGCGCCTGCAGGTCCTGCCGGGGACAGGGCGCATCGGTTGCTGAGCGATTCTAAGCCAGCGCCCGCCGGGACGCGACGGGTTTATCCTCGACAACGCGGCGTGGGCCAGGGGTGCGCGACGCCGCTCCCCGCGGGTCCTGAGGGCTGCGTTAGGCTCGCAGGGAATTTCGGTTACTCGCCGGGATGGGCGCGGAGGGACGAGAGCGCTCTCCTTAGGGGACCGAGCGCGCGCCGAGAACGGCGGCCAGAATTTTTTTTTTTTTTTGGGGGGGGGGGGGGGGGGGGGGCTGCTCCCCGCCTCTCGGAGGCCGTCGGTCAGCAGGAGCTCGCCTGGGGGCTTCCACCAGCGCCGGGCATGGAGGACGGCGGGGGTTTTTGGTGCTTTAACGCACCGCGGGCTGGGAGGAGCTGGGGGGGGGTGGGGGGTCTCCGACCTCCGCTGCTGGCGGAGCCTTTGGGCATCGCTGCCAGCGCCGGGCTCTCGGCTTCTCTCCGGCCTCCCCCGCCAGAAGCGAGCCCCGGGAGGGCGAAGGGCCGGGTTGTGGCAAAGCCCCCGCTGCTGCTGGCTCTCGTGCCGGGGACGGCGGGCGGACAGAAGGGCAGCGTTTTGGGCGCAGGAGGAGCAGAGGCAGGGGGGGGGTCTTCGTCCCGAGGCTGCCAGCGCGGCTGCGCTTCTCCAGGCTCGGCAGCGAGCGAGGAGCTCTTCGAGGCACGCACGGGAACGGTGCGGCCGGAGCCGTCTTCTCCATCCGTTCCACCGGCTTTTTGTGCGCTTGCTTGGCTTTTTGGTTTGTTTTTTGTGGTGTTTTTTTTTTGTTTGTTTGTTTTGTTTTGTTTTTTTTTGGTTGGGTTTTTACCTGGTGAGGGTTCCAGTCGCTGTCAAAGATAATCACAGTATCTGCAGACTGGAGGTTCAGGCCCAGCCCGCCAGCCCGGGTGCTGAGCAAAAAAATGAAGTACTCAGAGCCTGGCTCATTGAAAGTCTTTAACAACATGCCGCGGTCTTCGGCTTTAGTGGTTCCTAAAAACAGAGAGGAAGGGTTACTCCTGCCCGGGACACCACGGAGACACCTCGAGGCGGTGGGGACGGGACGGGGACTCTGCGTCGCCCGGGGGCTGCCTGTGAAAGGCTGCTGGGCGCGCTCGGCTCGAGGCTGCTTTCGGTAGAAAGGCTCCGAGGGCAGGGAGAAAGGGAGACGAGCGGCTGGAGCAGGAGCAGCGCGGTGTCTGGGGCGGCCGCGGGCGCATCGCATCTCCCAGAGCTCGGGGCAGCGGCTGCAAGGCCGCGCTCGGCGCTAGGCGAGGGTCTCTGCCAGCCCGTGCCCACCCCCCCCCCCCCAAACACCCCCCTCGGAGGAATAAATCGCACCAGGCTCCATGTAGGAGCCCGGGGGCAGCTCGGGGCACGGCGGGGTGTGAGAGGAGCTCAAGCATCAGAGGGAGCCCGAAATAAACGCCGTGCTCGTGCCAGTTGGGGTTAACGGCTACAGAGACCTCGGCGACTTCCCCGCTCGGTGCCGGGGCGAGTTACGGCCCCGCTGGGGACAGAAAGGGCCGGGTGACACCAGCAGGACGCTGCCCTAACGCCCCTCTGGGGCCGGGGGTCAGTAAACGGGGGGCTTAAAGGAGGAATTGGATCCAAGAGACTGAGGTCAGGGAAGAAAAAAAAAAAAAAAAAACAACCTCGATTTAAGGAACCGCTTCAGTCTCGTTTTGGGCTTCGCTTGCCCCGTGGATGGTTTTTGGAAGGCCAACTTTTAAAAAGTCAGCACCGCTCTTGGCTGGGAGAGGTTTTTGGGTCTGCACGCGCCTCGGCAGTGCCACGCGCGGGCACCTTTACAGGAATTCCGTGCTCTGCTCCCACGGTGACTTTATTTTACTTTTCTGCTGGGCCGTTTGTCCACAAACCGAGCTGTGCCCCTGCACAAAGCCTGGAGCTCCGCTCGCGTCCCAGTACGGGGCTAACGAGGTTAAAAGCGGCCACCCAGCCTTACACCATTAACGAGGCTCCGGCCACCAGCCTTACCCCCTTTGGGGGTCGGACCCGATGATCTTGCGAGGTCCCTTCCAACCCCTACAATTCTGTGATTCTTACACCACTAACGAGGCTCCGGCCGCCCCTCACAGCAGCTCTCAGCCCGCCAGCATTAATTAAGAGCTGCGTGGAGCTGAGAAGTGGGAGCTGGAAGGTGCCAAGCCCAAGGCCGCGCTCCTCACCTGCCCTCCGACAGCCACTGCCTCGTCCCGTGCCCCTGCAGAAAGGTTTCTTCTGTATCCTGTGCCCCTTAAGGAAGGGTTCTTCTCTATCCAACGCCCTTTAAGGACGTTTCTTCTTTATTCTGCATCCTTTAAGGACATCCTTAAAGGACATTTATGCCTTATTCTGCGCCCTTTAAGGACATTTATGCCTTATTCTGTGCCTTTTAAGGACATTTATGCCTTATTCTGTGTCCTTTAAGGACGTTTATTCCTTATTCTGTGCCTTTTAAGGACGTTTATTCCTTATTCTGTGTCCTTTAAGGACGTTTATTCCTTATTCTGTGTCCTTTAAGGACGTTTATTCCTTATTCTGTGCCTTTTAAGGACGTTTATTCCTTATTCTGTGTCCTTTAAGGACGTTTATTCCTTATTCTGTGTCCTTTAAGGACGTTTATTCCTTATTCTGTGCCTTTTAAGGACGTTTATTCCTTATTCTGTGTCCTTTAAGGACGTTTATTCCTTATTCTGTGTCCTTTAAGGACGTTTATTCCTTATTCTGTGCCTTTTAAGGACGTTTATTCCTTATTCTGTGCCTTTTAAGGACGTTTATTCCTTATTCTGTGTCCTTTAAGGACGTTTATTCCTTATTCTGTGCCTTTTAAGGACGTTTATTCCTTATTCTGTGTCCTTTAAGGACGTTTATTCCTTATTCTGTGCCTTTTAAGGACGTTTATTCCTTATTCTGTGCCTTTTAAGGACGTTTATTCCTTATTCTGTGTCCTTTAAGGACGTTTATTCCTTATTCTGTGCCTTTTAAGGACGTTTATTCCTTATTCTGTGTCCTTTAAGGACGTTTATTCCTTATTCTGTGTCCTTTAAGGACGTTTATTCCTTATTCTGTGCCTTTTAAGGACGTTTATTCCTTATTCTGTGTCCTTTAAGGACGTTTATTCCTTATTCTGTGCCTTTTAAGGACGTTTATTCCTTATTCTGTGTCCTTTAAGGACGTTTATTCCTTATTCTGTGCCCTTTAAAGAAGGTTTCTTCTTTTTTCTACGCCCTTGAAGGACATTTATCGTACACCTTTTAAAGAAAATGTCTTCTTTATTCTGCGCCCTTTAAAGAAGGTTTATTCTTTACTCTGCACCCTTTAAGGAAAGTTTATTCTTCATTTTATGCCCTTTAAGGACATTTATTCTTTTTCCTACAACCTTTAAGGAAGGTCTATTTATTCTACACCTTTTAAGGAAGGCTTATTCTTTATCCTACACCCCTCAAGGAAGGTATATTCCTTATCCCATGCCCCTTAAGCAAGGTTTATTCTTTATTTTACGCCCTTTAAGGAAGATTTATTTATTCTACGCTTTTTAAGGAAGGTTTCTTCTTTATTCTACACCATTTAAAGACGTTTATTCTTTATTCTACGCCCTTTAAGGACGTTTATGCCTTATTCTGCACCCTTTAAGGACGTTTATGCCTTATTCTGCACCCTTTAAAGAAGGTTTTTTCTTTATTCTACGCCCTTGAAGGACATTTATTCTTTATTCTACGCCCTTGAAGGACATTTATTCTTTTTACTACGCCCTTGAAGGACGTTTATCCTACACCTTTTAAGGAAGGTTTCTTCTTTATTCTGCGCCCTTTAAAGAAGGGTTATTCTTTACTCTCACACCCTTTAAGCAAGGCTTATTCCTTATTCTGCGCCCCTTAAGGGCGTTTATCCTGTATCCTGCGCCCCTTAAGGGCGTTTCTTCTGCGCCCCTTAAGGGCGTTTCTTCTTTATCCTGCGCCCCTTAAGGGCGTTTCTCCTGTATCCTGCGCCCCTTAAGGGCGTTTCTCCTGTATCCTGCGCCCCTTAAGGGCGTTTCTCCTGTATCCTGCGCCCCTTAAGGGCGTTTATCCTGTATCCTGCGCCCCTTAAGGGCGTTTCTCCTGTATCCTGCGCCCCTTAAGGGCGTTTCTCCTGTATCCTGCGCCCCTTAAGGGCGTTTCTCCTGTATCCTAACACCTTTAAGGACATTTATGCCTTACTCTGCGCCCTTTCAGCGAGGTTTACTGCTTTACGGCGCGCTGTTTCTCTCCTCCTCGGGCTGCTGGAAGATGGCCCGGCCGTCACCTTACCTCTGTCCCCGCTCACCTCGCTGCTCGGCCCCACGCGAGAGGTTTAACATCAAGCACCGGGGGCGGCTGCTGGCCCCGCAGCGCGGAGGCACTCACCGTCCAGCCTGAGGTATTTGAATCCACGGTAAGCAAAATAATCTTCCATGATGGTCATGAGGGAGGTCATCTGGCAGAAGAGCAGCACCTTGTGGTTGGTGGCTCGCAGCTTGGGGAGGATTCTGTCTAGGAGCTCAAATTTGCCCGAGGCACGGTACAAATCCAGTCTGGGAGGGAAGAGAAGATGGGAATGAGGATGTGGAACAGAGCAGTTGTGGTGGAAGGGACTACGGAGACCACCAAGCCCCGCTGCCTGGCCACGGTGGGGCTGACCAGACGTTAAAGCGTGTTGCTGAGGGCACTGCCCGTGTTTTTCTTCCTCACTGCCAGCTCGGGGCATCGGCCTCCTCGCCAGAAGCCCGCTCAGTACTAAAACCTCCTCCTCCTCCTCCTGCTCTCCTGAGGGTTATCAGCGCTGCGAGATCCCTGATCGCACTGGTGAGCCACAAATCCCTCTGCTGGGACTCAAAAAAAGCGCACTTACCCTTGCACGATACCTCCAGTGAACCCCAAGTGCTCGGAAAAGGATTCCTGCAAACGGAAAGCAAAGTCAGAAACCAGCCTGGCACACAGAGAAATGAGAAATCCACGGTCCTGGAGCCGCCCTAAAAGAGAACCGGCCCTCGGGGCCTGGAGGATTGCTGATGGCTCGGGTCCCACGCACGAAATGTGCGGGACCGGGGCGATGTGAAGAGCTCCGCGTGGTGTCAGACAGCAGCAGCACCCTCGCAGCATGTGGAGTCTGATCCAGAGGGCTCAGCCTGGCCCCCCCAGCTCACTGGTTTTAGGTGATATTGCTTCAGTGAGCTCGTCTGAATGAATTTGGATTGTTTTGGGTGGTGCAAAACGTCCTGAAGCGAACCTGAACCTGCCCAGCGCCACGTGGCTGCCGAGCAGCCGGGCCCTACGCCGAGGATTTCGGTGCCCTGTCCCGACACGGCGACAGAGCCGTGTGCTCCTCTGCTCCTCGCACCGCCCGGCCGATTTGGCAGGGGCAGAGCAGTTCCTGCGAGTCCCCCGAGCGTACGACCACTGCCTGCCGGGCACCGTGTTACCTCGATGTGCTGGAACATGTAGGGGTGGTTGCAGATCTTCCTCAGCTGCATGATGGTGTTCATCAAGGTTTTTGTCCCGCCTTTACCCTGTGCCAAGAGGGAAACCCAAGTGAATTTCGGGGTTCTGCCCATCCACGTGGCTGGGAGGAGCCCCCTGGAGCACTTCTGGCTTCCAGACCCAAGGTGTCAACACCGCTCTCCCCGTCAGTGCAGGGCAAAGCTCAAGGTTTTAGGACAAATATTGAAGTCCCCTCGAGGAACCCAAGGAGCAAAGGCTGCTGAAGAGCCGGCGGCTCGAGGGGAGCAGAGAGCTGAAGAGGTGAGTGGAAGGACAAGGAATTTTTCGCCTTCAGCTTTTGGTTCAGACCAAAGGGTCTTTTTTATTCGTTTCTTTGCAGGGAATTGCCACTTGGCTTGCTGAGAGCCTGTAGGTGGCCGCTGCGGGTGTTCTGGCAGGCAGCAGGCACAGCACCGTGCCCAACGCACCCTCGGGGCGCTCCTGGCAGCGCGAGGAGCTCACCATGGGCCAAACTCAGCCCGGCGAGCCGCTCAGGAATCCCTAAATTCCTGACAAAGGGGGCCTCCTGCTGTCCTCGGGGACAGCGGGCACGCAGAGGGGCCGACCCCATCCCCAGGGTGTTCCGCCAGCCCTGCTCCAGCAGCGGGGGAACCCGGGCAAACCTTTTTGTCCTTCTCGGAGCCGTCGGTGAGGAGCACGCCCTTGGCCTGCATGTGCCTGTAGAGCACCCTCTGCAGGGCCGACATGTCGCACTTGATCACGTACTCCACCTGCAAGGAGCGAGGAGAGGCCGTCAGCCCCCCGAGGCGCAGCGGGACGCCGAATCCCTCCGCGCCCCAGCACCGAGCCACCCACTTCGGGAGCCTGGGGGCAACCCCAAGTCACCCAAACTGCTGCATGGGGTGAGTTATCCCAGCCCAAACCCCTTGTGGAGGTGAAGAAACCGCTCACACCGGCGAGGAGGAGGAGGAGGAGGAGGAGGAGGAGGAGGGGGGCAATTACCTTCTCGGGCAGCTGAGCTTCCACTTCCTTCTTCAGCCTTCGCAGCAGGAAGGGGCGCAGCACTTTGTGTAAGCGCCTGATGATCAGGATGGTTTCCTCTTCGTTCAGGTCCACCTGCGCCGCGAGCCAGAACAGAAAGCGTCACTCAGCGCCCCGTGAAATCCCCCTCCACAGCTCCTCGAAGGCTGCACGAGCCCCGGGGTCGGGGCGAAGCGAGGAACTGCTCCGCACGTGCTGTACTGGGAATCTCCTGGGGGTCTGAGCCCCCTGTGGGGGTTTTGCTCCCAGTTTCCGCTCGCTCCTCTCCCCTCCCCCTGGCCGTCTGATAGCCCGCCCTGCCAAAAGCTGCCGCGATTGATTCAGCAGGAGTCGCCTCAAAGGCGGCAAGCACTGAAAGCGGCCTCGCCACTCAGATCCATGCTGCTGGGACCCAGGCAGCTCCTCGAGCACCCGATTAACGCTCGGTGCTTAGCCCACCACTGACTCTCCCCCCCAACCCCCCCCCCAATTTACAGCGGGACACTTGGGAGTGGAAAGCAAGAGGCTCTGGGAGCGGTTACAAAAAAGGAACCGGGCACAACGCCCGCACCTTCTCCCCCGTCATGGCAAAGGGGGCGTTGAACCACTGCTCGAAGGTGCTGCAGCTCTTGAAGATGGTCGGCAGGAGGAAGTTGAGCAGGGCCCAGAGCTCCGGGAGCTTGTTCTGCAGCGGGGTGCCCGTCAGCAGCAGGCGGCGCGGGGCCACGTAGTGCGTGTTGAGGACCTGGGTGAGCTTGCAGTGGTGGTTCTTCATCCTGTGGCCCTCGTCCACGATCATGTACTTCCAGCGGATCTGCGGGACGGCAGGAGCGTGAGCGAGCGGATCCGGGCTGCCGCAGCTCCGCCGAGCTCCGGCTGCGGCTGGAGAATGGCCCCAAGGCCTCCAGGAGCAGTCACAGCTAGCCAGGACCACGAAAACCCCCTCGAATTTCTCTTATGCTCTTAGCTGCTGCCTGGAAACCTCTCCCGGCAGCAGGGCTTTGCGTCTCCGGCTCAGAGATGGAAGAGGAAGGAGTAGGGAAAAAGGGAGAAGGCTAAAAGACGAGAGACTGACAACAGCTTGGGGGATTTCAGTATTTCTCGGGCTTTTTGGCCCTTAGCCTCCTTTAACGCTTCACAAGGAGGAGGAAACAGAGATGACAGCTCCCTTCAAAGCCACGCCAAGGCAAGGAAGACGCCTCGGCTCCGTTATGTTTGACAAACTGGTGAATTTTTACCATTTTTACAAACCAGACCCCGGTCACCTGGCGCTGCAGAACTAAATCAGGGATTAAACCTCCTAATTTGAGGTTCTGACGCATTGTCTGTAGATTAAACCTCCTAATTTGAGGTTCTGACGCATTGTCTGTAGATTAAACCTCCTAATTTGAGGTTCTGACACATTGCCTGTAGATTAAACCTCCTAATTTGAGGTTCTGACGCATTGTCTGTAGATTAAACCTCCTGATTTGAGGTTCTGACACATTGTCTGTAGATTAAACCTCCTAATGTGAGGTTCTGATGCATTGTCTGTAGATTAAACCTCCTAATGTGAGGTTCTGATGCATTGTCTGTATTTAAACTTCCTAATTTGAGGTTCTGATGCATCGTCTGTGTTCTCTTGAAACGCCACAACTCTCCAAACCCCGAGGGAGCCTAAAACATTCCAGCGTCACCCTCCGGCTCGCTGCCACGTGCAGGAGAAGCCCTCTGGCACTCAGCTGGGGCAGCAGCGCAGCGACGATCCGGTACAGATTTTAACAGATAGTCACTGTAAGTCCCGTGACTTCCTTTCTTTATTCTTTTTTCTTTTTCTTTTTTTTTTTTTTTTTTAAAGAAAAAGGCCGGTTTGCCGTGTCAGTGGATGCAGAGTGCCCGCTCTCGGGCTGCTCGGGGTGAGGAGCAGCTCCTCTCCTCCTGCCACGCGATAACAGGAGGGAAGGAAAAAAAATCTGGGGTCCCACCCAGGCCATAAGCTCTGCCGGACACAGACCAGCAGGGTGCAGAATCAGCCCCGCCAGCGCCCAGCGGGAAGCTGCCAGGACTCACCTTGGCGAGGATGTGCTTGTCTTTGATGATGTACTCGTACGTCGTGAGCAGGACGTTGAATTTCCCGCTGCGGAGCTGAGGTACAAACGCCCGTCTTGCTGCCGGGGAGCCCTGCAGGGAGAATTTCCAAGAGAAATGTTAAGGCAGGATCCACGTCCTGGAAAAGGGAGAGCGCCACAAAGTCCTGGAAAAGGGAGAGCGCCACAAAGTCCTGGAAAAGGGAGAGCGCCACAAAGTCCTGGAAAAGGGAGGTGGTGGGAGAAGCTATTATCGACATGGGACGACGTTCCGGTAGCAGAAGGGTGGTCGGGCGGGAGCGTCCGCGCAGCCAGCAGCAGCTGGATTCCTTCTGGCATTAAGGAAGAAAAACCAGATAGGGGTTTCGTTTTCAGCGCCGGGGAAGCGTCCCAGATCCCTCCGGATAATGGCAACGTTGTTCTGCTGGGGAGGAAAACGCGCGCTGGCATCCGAGGAATCCTCACAAAGCAGCCGGGTGCAAAAACAAAGCCTCTACTTGCCTTGTAGGAGACCTTCACCACAGAAGGAGCCCATTTGTCAAACTCGTACGCCCAATTCGACAGGGTTCTGGGGAAAAAAAGGAAAAAGGAAGGGTAAAACCGGCCCTCACAGGAGGGAGAGTCACAGGGCAGAGGCCTGGGAGCAGGTTTCTGCGCCTGCCAGGCTGCGATGGGGCGGTGAACGGGCACTTACGAGAGAGGTACTATGATGAGGAAGGGGCCGTTGATCCGCTTGTGCTCCATGAGGTATGTGATTAAAGCGATGGTCTGGATCGTTTTGCCCAGACCCATCTCGTCTGCCAGGATGCCGTTCAGGTTGTTGTTGTACAAGGACACCAGCCACTCCAGGCCCTTGATCTGCGGGGGGAAAAGGAGAGAAGAGGGGTGAAAAAAAACCCCAACGCGACGCAGCAGGGACGTGCCAGCAGCCCGAGCCCCCCACCTCCACCTCAGCGTGCAGCCGGGCTCCCCAAGCACCATTAAGGATCTCATTAAATTATTTAAAACCACTGGCGTTGACGAATTCCTCCCCTCTCAGCACCACGGGCGCAGGAGAGCTGACGTCCTTTGTTTTAAGCGAATTATTTCAACGCCAAGGACGGGCGCTGGCTCTGCCCTCGGCTCCCTCTCCTCCTCCCAGGAGCCCAAAACAACCCCAAACCTCGGCGCCTCCTCCCCAAACCTCCCCGAACCCCACCTGGTACTGCTTGAGGACGCCGTTGACCATCAGCGTGGACTGCTTGTCCACCCTCTCGGTGACGGCGTGGGCCACGGCGTAGTAGGACTGCAGGCCCCTGGCCAGCGCCTGCGACACGCCGTACTCGTCGTCCACGTCCTGCTTGGCGTTCCTAGGGGGAGAGGCGCCGAGATGAGGACGGCGATCCCACGGGAAGAGGGGGGGCGGGTCACGAATCCCCCGGGGGAGGTGAATTTTCCCAAGCACGGGCCAAATTAGCTCTCGTTAATGGAGGGATTTGGGATCGGAGCCGCCGCCGCCCTCCCCGTTCCCCCCCCACCCCCAGCCCCGCGGAGGGGCAGCGCTCACTCGATAATGTGCCGGGCGTCCACCTCCGACACGTCGTCGCTGTCGGGGTCGGGGATCTTCTTCTTCTCCTCCACGGGCAGCGCCGGCTGAGCGGGCTGCGGCTGCTCCTCCTCCTCCTCCTGCCGGGACACAGGGTGCTGAGCACCGGGTTGCTGCCCCGGGGGGGGTGCAGGCAGCAGGAACCCCCCCCCGCCTCCGCGGGAGCAGCCGCCAGCCCTGAAAACCGCGTGGGGAACCCCCCGAGAACAGGGGGGGCAGCCGCTGATAAGGGACAGGCCAGCGGCGAACGGACTGAACCCGCCCGTCTTTTGTTTGTTTGTTTATTTATTTATACACGGATTTTTCAGTTTGTTCCCAATAAACTCATCGGGGAACTTTGCCTGAGCTGCCTGGCACGGAACCACGCTGGGAAGGTGATTTTTGAGGCGAGCTCCGGGTGGCACGCTGCACCTACAGCTGCTTCCTATTCCCCCAAACATTTAAAATATGAAAGCACAAAGGGCTGCTGACATTTCTCCTTACCTCCTCCTCCTCCTCTGACCCACTTTCTTCACTGTCAGATCTCGGAGCTACCTCATACCTAAATTAAACACAAATATTAATATTTAATTGCCAATCTGCTGCCAGCAGCACTCCACACAAAGCACGAGCCCAGCCCGGTTCCAAAAAACCTTCGCGTTAGGGCTTGGGTTTTGTTATTCCCATTATTTATTTTTTAACAAAACGCTTATTCCTTCATTCTTTCCTCCCTCAGCGCGTGCCCAGGACCACCCGCGCCACCGTCCCACCTCATTTTAGCAACTGAGCCCCACTGGGACCCCCCCCTTCCTGGCGGGAGCCCCTTTGGGACCCCCAATTCCCCGCCGGAGCCCCGCTGCTCCCCGCAGTTCCCAAGCTCAGGGCTTTGGGCTCGCATCAAGCCTCCGGTCCCAACCCCAAGAGCCCACAGGGCAGGGGGGACGAAACCACAAACCCCGGTGTGAATTCGGGGCCGCGCCGCGCCCGAGTTAACCCCCACCCCGGGACTCACCCGGGGTTCATTTCCAGCCAGGCCTCCAGCTGCCCCGCTTTGGGGGCGTCGGTGCCGGTGAGGATCTTGCCGCTCTCCACGTGGATCACTTTCACGGGGAGGTCGCTCATCTGGCTCGTCTCATCCAGAGGCTGAGGAAGCGGAAAAAAAAAGGGCAGGCTGCTGTTAATTTTCCTGCCCCGGAGCAGAGCTGGCGTTTCCTTCATCTGCTGCTCCGAGCGAGCCCGCTACGGCACCGCCGCGGCTGGGCAACGGAGCGGGTCGAACACGGCTTCCGCCAGGAGCAGGCAGAGCTGGAAGGCTGACCGCGTTCAGCACTTGGATCGTTTCAAAATTGGTTTGTAAAACCCATCTCCACGCGGGGAGGCGCCTTCAGACGCCAGGCATCGTTCCCCCGGGACCGATTCATTCAAAGTGTTAAAGGAAAGCCCTGCTGCAGGACCATTTCACTCAAAACCTCAAAGGAAAGCCCTGCTGCAGGATTATTTCGTCCAAAATCTCAAAGAGAAGCCCTGCTGCCCACAAGGGATTTTGCCAAGTCCGCAGCACGTCCCATTTCAAGTCCCATTTTCCGCCCCAGGCATTGCGCCGAGCTACGAATCCCTTGGAGGCGTTTTTATGGCTCCACCCGAGTGTTCTGCGATTTCGTGCGCGTTCATCCCCACCACGCAGGCCTGGGGGGGAACCTTTAGCCCGTGGGGGCACGCAGGCAGGACCCCGAGCACAGCGGGGACAAGAAACCCCCCATGTTTTGGGGCAGAGCGAGGCGGCGTGGATCCTAACCCCAGCTGGCCAGCCGCAGCTCCCCCGGGGAGGACACCACGCTCCCAGACGTCCTAAACACCGACCCGCCCTCCCCTCCAGCAGGGTCAGAGCCTGCCCCACAGCTCTGCGCCGCCCGTTAGGGCTGATTTAGGTCGGAGGTGGTCAGAGGGCTCTCTCTGTCCATCCTGGCGCGAGTTTTGTTTCGGGAAGCCTCGGTTCAGCCGCCCGACCGGGCGCCGCAGCCGGCTCCCAGCACCGGGAGGATCCAGGGGTGCTGGATCCTGCGCCCGGCAGAGCGAGGAGCGAGTCCCCGGGCTCACCTCGCCGTCCGGCCCGATGGCGGGGGTCTGCCCTTCTGCGTTCTCTGCCTTCTGGAAGAGAAGAGGGAGACGGCCGTTAGCGACCTGGCACGGGGCGGGGGGGGAAGCAACGGAACTGGAGCCCCCAACACCCACGGGGGTCGCGCGGCCGCCTCGGTGCGAGCAGAAAAGGGGGGAGGCGAGCACGTGGAGCCAGGGCGGCTCAGCTGCAGCACGGTTTGGAGCTAAATTCCTGCCCCAAATGCCCCCCGCTTCAGGGACCCCGCCGGCGCTCGCCTCCCTGCCAAGCTCACCTTCTTCTTCTTCTTCTTCTTCTTCTCCTTGGCCACCTGGGCAGCCTTGTGCTGCCGCACCAGCTCTGTCAGGTTGGCCACGTACTCGTCCGTCTGCTGCAGCAGGTAGGCCAGCCGCTTGTCCTTCTTCTGGTCGATCAGCTTGCGGTACCCTTCCTCATCCTCAGCCTGGGGAGAGCAGGAATTCAGCGCCCCGCCGCCCAGAGGAGCCCCCGGGGGGCCCCCCCAGAGCGCTCCCCGGCAGAGCCTCACCATCAAGCGGCGCATCCGCTCCTTCTCGATCCTCTCGTTCTCCTTCTTCTGCTCGCGCTCCGTGTTGGCGTGGTAGGTGGCCACCGCCTTGGTGAGCTTCTGGATCTTGCCCGTGACGGAGCGGTGGTACTCCTTGAAGTCCTTGGCGTGCTGGAGGATGCTGTTGAGGTATTCCTGCGGGGAGAGGAACAACAACGGGAGCGTTAAGAGAGGTGCATCGAGTCCTCTGAAGCCATGGGTCCGACGCCGCGCGCTTAGCGAGGCCGACTCCTCTAACATTTACTACAAGTCTTCCTCTTTTTGGCGCAATCCCCTTAAAAAAAAAGGGAGGAAACGCCCTAAAATTTTATTTTCCCTAAATTTTATTTCCCTAAAAGAGTCCAGAGGAGGGCCACGAAGATGATACGGGGCCTGGAGCGTCTTCCCTGTGGGGAAAGGCCGAGAGACCTGGGTCTGGTCAGCCTGGAGAAGAGAAGACCGAGAGGGGATCTCATCGATGTGGATAAATACCGGAGGTGTGGGAGACAGAGGGATTGGGCCAACCTCTTTTCAGTGGTCTGTGGGGACAGGACAAGGGGCAACGGCCACAAAACGGAGCCCGGGAAGTTCCGCACCAACACGCGAAAGACCTTCTTCCCGGTGAGGGTGACGGAGCGCTGGGACAGGCTGCCCAGGGAGGTTGTGGGGTCTCCTTCTCTGGAGATATTCGAGGCCCCTCTGGACGCCTCCCTGGGCGGCCTGCTCTAGGGAACCCGCTTTGGCAGGGGGGTTGGACCCGACGATCTTTCGAGGTCCCTTCCAACCCCTTCGATTCCGTGGTTCTGTGTGAAATACTCCTCCCGGTGCACTCCCGGCACCCGGCCCCCCGGCGCGGCGCCCGCGGAAGGTGCCAGGCCCCACCTGGTGCTTCTGCCGGCGCTTCCGCTCCTGCTCGATCTTCTGCTGCTTCTCCAGCTTCTCGGTGATGCGAGCCTCGCGCAGCGACTGCCGCTTGCTGCGCTTGTAGGCCTTGGCGTTCAGGGCCGTCTCCAGGGCCGTGTCCCGCCGCATGCACACCACCACTTCCTGACGCAGCTTTTTTGGGGGGGAAGATTCGGGGGGTTTTTAAGGGGAACTGGCTCCCGGCTCCCCCTCGCAGCCGCTCCCCCTGGCAGACCACGTACCTGTCTCTGGAAGTTAAGCAGCCGCAGCGCTTTGAGCTCGATGGTCGCTTTGGTTCTCAGGTCGCCGGCCAGGGAGCCGGGAAGGTTTTCCAGCTCTTGGATCCGGTGAGCGATGCGAGCCTGCAGCCTGCGGGGGAACGAGACGGGATTTAGGGGCGCGGGGCAGCGAAGCGACCTCGGGCACACGCTTTTAGGCCTCTCCTGATGAGGCTGTCGGATATGACTCCAATTTATTGGGGCTTTATCTCGGGTGAGACGGAGAGGCCCCAGAGGGGACGCCTGGGGTCTATCCTAAACTGTGGTGGAGCTGCCCAGAAATCCTAACATGTGGTGGAGCTCCCTGGAAACCCTAAAACGTGGTGGAGGTCTGGAAACCCTAACACGTGGCGGAGCTCCCTGGAAACCCTAAAACGTGGTGGAGCTCCCTGGAAACCCTAAAACGTGGCAGAGCTCCCTGGAAACCCTAAAACGTGGTGGAGCTCCCTGGAAACCCCAACGTGTGGTGGAGCTCTGGAAACCCTAAAATGTGGTGGAGCTCCCTGGAAACCCTAAAACGTGGTGGAGCTCTGGAAACCCTAAAACGTGGCGGAGCTCCCTGGAAACCCTAAAACGTGGTGGAGCTCCCGAACCCCTAAAACGTGGCGGAGCTCCCTGGAAACCCTAAAACGTGGTGGAGCTCCCGAACCCCTAAAACGTGGCGGAGCTCCCTGGAAACCCTAAAACGTGGTGGAGCTCCCTGGAAACCCTAAAACGTGGCGGAGCTCCCTGGAAACCCTAAAACGTGGTGGAGCTCCCGAACCCCTAAAACGTGGCGGAGCTCCCTGGAAACCCTAAAACGTGGTGGAGCTCCCGAACCCCTAAAATGTGGTGGAGCTCCCTGGAAACCCTAAAACGTGGCGGAGCTCCCCAGAAAGCCAGAGGCTCCTTGTGAAGCCCCAGGAGCCCCGAGGCCACCAACCTCCACGTGTCCCCGCACACCTCTGCGCCTCCCGCGTCAGGAGGAGGTAAAACACCACGGAATCGTCGTGGCGCCCCCCCCTGCGAGGCCAAAACCCCTCCGCGGGAAGCGAGGGGGAAGCCCGAAACCCCCGGAGCCCCGCGGGAAGCGAGGGGGGAGCCCTACCTGTACTCCCTCTCCTGCAGGATCTCCACGGGGTCGAGCCCCCGGGGTTTCTGGATGGGGGTGATGCGGTTCTGCTTCTGGTGCAGCTGCACCATGGGGGCCGGCTGCGCCGGCTGCCCCGGGGACTGCGTCTGGGGCGGCATCACGGGGGAGGCGGCGGGGGGCACGGCCGGGGGAGCCGGGGAGGGCCGGCCGGTCGGCTGGGGGGGGATCAGCTTCTGAGGTGTGCTGGTGGGGGCTGCAGCATTCGCCAGTGGGCCTGGGGGGGGGGGGGGAAAAGAAGGGAGAGATGTCAGGGAACGAGCCGGGATGAATTAAAACCCCCCCCTCGGGGTCCCCTCCCGGGCGAGGGGCAGCAGCGGGGCGCGCGCAGGGCCCGGCGGCGGAGCAGCTCGGTGAATTCTCCCCCCGTCACACGTCACCGCGCCCTAAAATTACATTTTTTTGGCCACCCGAAGCCTCCCCACCCAAGGGGGGACGTTAAACTTGGAGCAGCCGGCCCCAAAAGCAGGCGGAAAGGTCAAGCAGAGGAACAAGGTGGAATTTGGGGGGGGCAAGGGGGCTCCTCGGGGGGTCACAGGAGCCCCTCGGCGGGTCACAAGAGCCCCTCGGTGCTGGCAGAGGGCTGTGCACCCCCCCCCCGCGGGTCGCTTCGTTAACCGCCAGCCCCTAACGAGCCCTCGGTTCCCGCAGCGTTTCGGAGGCGGCTGCGCTCTCACCTTCAGGCCAGGGCTTGGGGGGGCCGCCCGGGGGCTGCCCAGGCATTCCTGGGGGAACTCCTGAGGGTCCGGGAGGGGGCATGTTGGGCCCTCCTATACCTGCAGAGAGCCAGAAACACACAAAAAAAAGGGAAAGGGGAGGAAAAAACAGGTTAGGATTTCCGTCTCTGTGTGTTTATGGGGAGCAAAGCTCATCCTGCTGCTCCTGGAGAGCCCGAGGCGGAGCAGGATGGGGAAATTAAACCCCGGGGGGGCAGAGGTGGTGCTGGGGGGGTGAATGAAGCCCCCCGAGAGCTAACAGCTGTGATGGGGCTGGGTTGAGGAGCAGAAAACCCAACCCAAGGGAGGGGGCACATTGGGCCCTCCTCCACCTGCAGAGAGCCAGAAACACACAAAAAAAAGGGAAAGGGGAAGAAAAAAACCACGTTAAGATTTCTGTCTCCGTGCGTTTACCAGGAGCAAAGCTCATCCTGCTGCTCCCGGAGAGCCCGAGGCGGAGCAGGATGGGGAAATTAAACCCCGGGGGGACAGAGGTGGTGCTGGGGGGGTGAATGAAGCCCCCGAGAGCTAACGGCTGTGATGGGGCTGGGTTGAGGAGCAGAAAACCCAACCCAAGGGAGGGGGCATGTTGGGCCCTCCTCCACCTGCAGAGAGCCAGAAACACACACAAAAAAGGGAAAGGGGAAGAAAAAAACCACGTTAAGATTTCCATCTCTGCGTTTATGGGGAGCAAAGCTCATCCTGCTGCTCCCGGAGAGCCCGAGGCGGAGCAGGATGGGGAAATTAAACCCCGGGGGGGCAGAGGTGGTGCTGGGGTGGGGGTGAACGAAGCCCCCCCGAGAGCTAACGGCCGCGACGAGGAGCAGAAAGCCCAACGTGGGGGTGAACCCGAGCCCGAAGCGGCGTCCCGGGGCCGGGCAGGGGGGGGGCGCCGCGCCGCGAGGCGGCTCACCGTGAGGTCTGCTGTAGTTTGGAGGCGTCGGTCCCGGTCCGGGCCCTTGCACCGGCCCCGCGGCGGCCACGGAGGGTGGAGGTAGCGTGGGCAGCTGCTGCTGCATGCCGGGCAGCGGCCGTTTGCCCTGCACGGCCATCTGGAGGTGCTCGGGGAGCGGCTGGCCCCGGGCCAGCATCTTGTAGGCCATGATCTGGGCCCGCAGCTGGTGCAGCTGGTTCTGGTTGAACGGGGTCGGGCCCCGGTTCTGCTGGCCCAGGGCCTGCGGGTCGGCGCCGTCCAGCGGGACCCCCGCGGGGCCGGAGGGCAGCGGCGGGGCGGAGGCCGGGCCGTTGGCAGGCACCGGGCTCGAGGCGTGCTCCGAGCCCCCCAGGGGAGAGGGGTAACCTGGAAGGAGAGGGGGGTGTGATACCGGGAGGGGGGGGGTAGGGGGGGGGTGGGGGGGTTGTACAAAAAGGGGGGCGAAAGGCGTGGGAAGGGGGGGGGGAAAAAGGCGCGGGGAGGGGGGGGGAAAAAGGCGGGAGAGAAGAGGGGGCAAAAGGCGCGGGGGGGGGCAAAAGGCGCGGGGGGGGGACAAAAGGCGCGGGGGGGGGGGGACAAAAGGCGCGGGGGGGGGGGGACAAAAGGCGCGGGGGGGGGGGGACAAAAGGCGCGGGGGGGGGGGGGACAAAAGGCGCGGGGGGGGGGGGGGGGGGGACAAAAAGGGCTGACCGACGGTCCCGTCCACCCCCCAGGAAAGGCGGCTTTGCCCTTTTCTGCGGGTTTTCGCCCCGAAACCCACCTTGCGAGTGCTGGTCCATGGGGCTGGGGGGGGGCCCCATGCCCGCGTGCCCGCCGGGCCTCAGCCCCATGCCCTTCATCTGGCCGTAGCGCGGGTCGTCGGCGATGCCCTTCTCGTGCATCGAGTCCATGGGCTGGAAGGGAGAAGAACAGGCCCTAAATCCTCCCCCGAGGAACGAAAGCGAAGAGTTTTGCCCCAAAACACGGCAGCCGTGCCGCCCCGGGCGGTTGGAGGGTCGCAAAACGGATCCACGGTCCTCGAAACCGAGGTTTTTTTCCTCCAGAAAAGGCCCCCAGAGCATCCCCGATCCCCCCCGCAAAAAGGGGATGGAAGCCCCCAGGACGTCCCTGATCCCCCTTAAAAAGGGATGGAAGACCCCAGGGCATCCCTGATCCCCCAAAAAAAGGGGACGGAAGCCCCCACGGGAACCCCAATCCCCCCCAAAAAGGGGATGGAAACCCCCAGGGCGTCCCTGATCCCCCAAAAAAGGGACAGAAACCCCCAGGACGTCCCTGATCCCCCTTAAAAAGGGATGGAAGACCCCAGGGCATCCCTGATCCCCCAAAAAAAGGGGACGGAAGCCCCCACGGGAACCCCAATCCCCCCCAGAAAGGGGATGGAAACCCCCAGGGCGTCCCTGATCCCCCAAAAAAGGGACAGAAACCCCCAGGACGTCCCTGATCCCCCTTAAAAAGGGATGGAAGACCCCAGGGCATCCCTGATCCCCCAAAAAAAGGACAGAAGCCCCCAGGGCATCCCTGATCCCCCAAAAAGGGGACAGAACCCCCCAGGGCACCCCTGATCCCCCCCCAAAAAAGGACAGAAGCCCCCAGGGCATCCCTGATCCCCCCAAAAAAAGGGGCAGAAGCCCCCAGGACGTCCCCAATCCCCCCCCAGAGAAAGGCACAGAGCCCCCCCGGGACGCCCCCCTCACCTTGTGCATCTGGTGCATGTTGTCCTGAGCGTAGGGCCCGGGCCCTTGGGGCGGCAGCGGGTGCCCGGCCGAGGGGGGGCCGGGGCTGGGCCCCATCATGCTGTGAGCGGAGCCGGGCGAGGGTCCGGGGCTGGGGCCCAGCATCGCGCCCGGCGAGGGGCCCGGGCCCGGCGAGGGACCCGGCCGCGGCGTGCCGCCCATCGGAGGGTCCGGGGTGGACATGGTCAGCGCAGGCCTGCCGCGGAAGAAACGGCATTAAGGGCGGGGGGGGGCTGGCGTGGCCCCGCTAACGAGGCCGGGCATCGTTAGGCAGCGGGGAAGCCCCGGGGAGCGCTCGGGGCTTCGGGGCGCGGGGAGCGAAATCGATTGAAGCCCGTCCCAGGCACGTTGAGTTCCCCCCCAAATCTGCGCTCGGGGCCGGATCGGCCGCTTTAGGCGCGGGGGGAGGATCCAAACGCAGGAGCCGAGGAAGCAGGGACGCCCTCCGGCCGCTCTCGGCCCCGTCAGCGGGCCGGCGGAGCGAGAATTTCCCGTTGGGGGCATGGAGAATTTCTCGTCGGGCGCAGGGCAGCGGGGAAAAGCGGGCAGCCGGCCCCGCGGCGCGCCTGGAAACGCGCGGGGTGGCGAGGAGAGAGCCCAAAACGGGACCGGTCTCACCCAAACGGGACCGACCCGCCCCAAAAAAGGACCAGTATACCCCAAAACGGGACCGATCCGCCCCAAAATGGGACCGATATCCCCCAAAATGGGACCGATCCACCCCAAAATGGGACCGATATCCCCCAAAACGGGACTGATCCACCCCAAAACGGGACTGATCTCACCCAAACAGGACTGATCCCCACAAGCAAAGCAGCCTGTGCCCCTCCCACAGCCCCAAAATGGGACGGATTCCACCCAAACAGGACTGATCCACCCCAAAATGGGACCGATATCCCCCAAAACGGGACCGATCTGCCCCAAAACGGGACCAATATCCCCCAAAATGGAACCGATGCCCGCAAGTAGAGCAACCTGCGCCCCTCCCGCAGCCCCAAATGGGACTGATTCCACCCAAACGGAACCAATTTGCCCCCGAACGGGACTGATATCCCCCAAAACAGGGACCGATCCACCCCAAAATGGGACTGATATCCCCCGAAACGGGGCTGATCTGCCCCAAAACGGGAACAATATCCCCCAAAATGGGACTGATCTCACCCAAACAGGACTGATCCCCGCAAGTAGAGCAGCCTGTGCCCCTCCTGCAGCCCCAGAATGGGACTGATTCCACCCAAACGGGACAGATCTGCCCCAAAACAGGGCCAATATCCCCCAAAACGGGACCGATATCCCCCAAAACGGGACTGATATCCCCCAAAACGGGACCGATATCCCCCAAAATGGGACCCATTTCCCCTAAAATGGGACCCATTTCCCCCAAAATGGGACTGATATCCCCCAAAATGGGACCCATTTCCCCCAAAACGGGACTGATATCCCCCAAAACGGGACCCATTTCCCCCAAAATGGGACCCATTTCCCCCAAAATGGGACTGATATCCCCCAAAATGGGACCCATTTCCCCCAAAATGGGACTGATATCCCCCAAAATGGGACCCATTTCCCCCAAAACAGGACTGATATCCCCCAAAATGGGACCGATATCACCTAAAAAGGGACCAATATCCCCCAAAATGGGACCCATCCGCCCCAAAACGGGATTAAGCCCCAAGCTGAACCAAGCCGGCCGCGCTGACTTCCCCTTACCACGAGGTTTTCGGGAACAGAAAGGGGAACGGGCGGGGGTTTGCTTCGCGGGGCCGGGCCCGGAGCCCCCCTCGTTAGGGACTAATTACAGCGGGGGGCGCTGAGCGGGGGGTTCTTCACTTAAAAACGGGGCTCCCGAGGGTCCTGAGCTCCGTGGTGGTCACCCCGAGGGGGCAGAGCGGGAGGGTTGGCCCCCGCGGGACGAACTGGGGACGATCCTGCGGGATTTGGGTCCGAGGGGGCTGTTAAAATGCTAATTAACACCCTCGTTAGCCGTTAAAGTTCAGGACCAAGGGTGCAGGAACGACAGCTGCCTGCCGGCACGAGGCCGGGCGGCTCCGTTTGGGGTAATTTGGGCAGTTTGTGGGTGTTTGGGTGCTCGTTTTTCTTTCCCTTGCGCGTGGGAAAGCCACGAGGTTTTGGGGGAGCTCGGGCGGTTTTGGGGGCGCTCGGAGCTTTACGGGCGCCCCCGAGGTCAGCCCGGTGGTAAATCGCTCGTGGGGACACAAATCCTATGTATTTTCCCCCAAAATTCCCTTTCCCACTTGGTTTCCCCTCCGCCCCCCAGAGGACAGCACGTACCTACGGGCATGGAGCTCCCCGAAATCTGCCGGGGCTGGGGGCGGCCGAGGCCTCGGGGGGAGCCGTCAGCGCAGCGCTGCGGGGAAAGGAGGGTTATGGGGGGCTAATTAGTGGGGTGGGGGGTTAATTAGGGGGGAATTAGCACTGACAGCCCCCCCGGGGTCGTTAAGGGGATGGGAACTTCGCCGGCATCTGCGCAGAAACACAGCTCGCGGCTCGGTTAAAGAGAAAACAGCGGGGGGGGGGTGGGGGGAATTAATTCCTTGATTGCAGGGGGGGGGAAACGCTGCCTTAATTACTTGACCTCATTTGGGCCGGGGCAGCTCACTTGCTTCCCCTGTCCCCCCATTAACGAGGGCTTCCAGCCCAGTTTCCCCCATTAACGAGGGTTTCCAGCCCAGTTTCCCCCATTAACGAGGGTTTCCAGCCCAGTTTCCCCCATTAACGAGGGTTTCCAGCCCAGTTTCCCCCATTAACGAGGGTTTCCAGCCCAGTTTCCCCCATTAACGAGGGTTTCAGCCCAGTTTCCCCCATTAACGAGGGTTTCCAGCCCAGTTTCCCCCATTAACGAGGGTTTCCAGCCCAGTTTCCCCCATTAACGAGGGCTTCCAGCCCAGTTTCCCCCATTAACGGGGGTTTCCAGCCCAGTTTCCCCCATTAACGAGGGTTTCCAGCCCAGTTTCCCCCCCTTAATGAGGGCTTCCAGCCCAGTTTCCCCCATTAACGAGGGTTTCCAGCCCAGTTTCCCCCATTAACGAGGGTTTCCAGCCCAGTTTCCCCCCATTAACGAGGGTTTCAGCCCAGTTTCCCCCATTAACGAGGGTTTCCAGCCCAGTTTCCCCCTATTAACGAGGGCTTCCAGCCCAGTTTCCCCCATTAACAAGGGTTTCAGCCCAGTTTCCCCCCATTAACGAGGGCTTTCAGCCGTTTCCCCCATTAACGAGGGTTTCAGCCCAGTTTCCCCCCATTAACGAGGGTTTCAGCCCAGTTTCCCCCATTAACGAGGGCTTCCAGCCCAGTTTCCCCCCATTAACGAGGGTTTCAGCCCAGTTTCCACCATTAACGAGGGCTTCCAGCCCAGTTTCCCCCCATTAACGAGGGCTTTCAGCCCAGTTTCCCCCCATTAACGAGGGCTTTCAGCCCAGTTTCCCCCCATTAACGGGGGCTTCCAGCCCAGTTTCCCCCCATTAACGGGGGCTTCCAGCCCAGTTTCCCCCATTAACGAGGGTTTCCAGCCCAGTTTCCCCCATTAACGAGGGTTTCAGCCCAGTTTCCCCCCATTAACGAGGGTTTCCAGCCCAGTTTCCCCCCATTAACGAGGGCTTCCAGCCCAGTTTCCCCCATTAACGAGGGCTTCCAGCCCAGTTTCCCCCATTAACGAGGGTTTCCAGCCCAGTTTCCCCCCATTAACGAGGGCTTCAGCCCAGTTTCCCCTATTAACGAGGGTTTCAGCCCAGTTTCCCCCATTAACGAGGGCTTCCAGCCCAGTTTCCCCCATTAACGAGGGCTTTCAGCCCAGTTTCCCCCATTAACGAGGGCTTCCAGCCCAGTTTCCCCCATTAACGAGGGTTTCCAGCCCAGTTTCCCCCATTAACGAGGGCTTTCAGCCCAGTTTCCCCCATTAACGAGGGCTTTCAGCCCAGTTTCCCCCATTAACGAGGGTTTCCAGCCCAGTTTCCCCCCCTTAACGAGGGCTTTCAGCCCAGTTTCCCCCATTAACGAGGGCTTCAGCCCAGTTTCCCCCATTAACGAGGGTTTCCAGCCCAGTTTCCCCCATTAACGAGGGCTTTCAGCCCAGTTTCCCCCATTAACGAGGGTTTCCAGCCCAGTTTCCCCCCATTAACGAGGGTTTCAGCCCAGTTTCCCCCCATTAACGAGGGTTTCAGCCCAGTTTCCCCCATTAACGAGGGTTTCCAGCCCAGTATCCCCCCATTAACGAGGGTTTCCAGCCCAGTTTCCCCCCCTTAACGAGGTTTTCCAGCCCAGTTTCCCCCATTAACGAGGCCTTCAGCCCAGTATCCCCCTATTAACGAGGGTTTCAGCCCAGTTTCCCCCATTAACGAGGGTTTCCAGCCCAGTTTCCCCCATTAACGAGGGTTTCCAGCCCAGTTTGCCCCCATTAACGAGGGCTTCAGCCCAGTTTCCCCCATTAACGAGGGTTTCCAGCCCAGTTTCCCCCATTAACGAGGGCTTCAGCCCAGTTTCCCCCATTAACGAGGGTTTCCAGCCCAGTTTCCCCCATTAACGAGGGCTTCCAGCCCAGTTTCCCCCATTAACGAGGGTTTCCAGCCCAGTATCCCCCTATTAACGAGGGTTTCAGCCCAGTTTCCCCCATTAACGAGGGTTTCCAGCCCAGTTTCCCCCATTAACGAGGGTTTCCAGCCCAGTTTCCCCCCATTAACGAGGGCTTCAGCCCAGTTTCCCCCATTAATGAGGGTTTCCAGCCCAGTTTCCCCCATTAACGAGGGTTTCAGCCCAGTTTCCCCCCATTAACGAGGGTTTCAGCCCAGTTTCCCCCCATTAACGAGGGTTTCAGCCCAGTTTCCCCCCATTAAGGAGGGTTTCCAGCCCAGTTCCCCCCATTAACGAGGGCTTCAGCCCAGTTTCCACCATTAACGAGGGCTTCCAGCCCAGTTTCCACCATTAACGAGGGCTTCCAGCCCAGTTTCCCCCATTAACGACGGTTTCCAGCCCAGTTTCCCCCCATTAACTAGGGTTTCAGCCCAGTTTCCCCCATTAACGAGGGTTTCCAGCCCAGTTTCCCCCCATTAACGAGGGTTTCAGCCCAGTTTCCCCCCATTAACGAGGGTTTCAGCCCAGTTTCCCCCCATTAACGAGGGTTTCCAGCCCAGTTTCCCCCCATTAACGAGGGTTTCCAGCCCAGTTTCCCCCCATTAACGAGGGCTTCCAGCCCAGTTCCCCCCATTAACGAGGGCTTCAGCCCAGTTTCCCCCATTAACGAGGGCTTCCAGCCCAGTTTCCACCATTAACGAGGGCTTTCAGCCCAGTTTCCCCCCATTAACGAGGGTTTTCAGCCCAGTTTCCCCCCATTAACGACGGTTTCCAGCCCAGTTTCCCCCCATTAACTAGGGTTTCAGCCCAGTTTCCCCCATTAACGAGGGTTTCAGCCCAGTTTCCCCCATTAACGAGGGTTTCCAGCCCAGTTTCCCCCATTAACGAGGGTTTCCAGCCCAGTTTCCCCCATTAACGAGGGTTTCCAGCCCAGTTTCCCCCATTAACGAGGGTTTCCAGCCCAGTTTCTCCCATTAACGAGGGCTTCAGCCCAGTTTCCCCCCATTAACGAGGGTTTCCAGCCCAGTTTCCCCCATTAACGAGGGTTTCCAGCCCAGTTTCCCCCATTAACGAGGGCTTCCAGCCCAGTTTCCACCATTAACGAGGGTTTCAGCCCATTTTTTCCCCATTAACGAGGGTTTCAGCCCAGTTTCCCCCCATTAACGAGGGTTTCCAGCCCAGTTTCCCCCATTAACGAGGGCTTCCAGCCCAGTTTCCCCCATTAACGAGGGTTTCCAGCCCAGTTTCCCCCTATTAACGAGGGCTTCCAGCCCAGTTTCCCCCATTAACGAGGGTTTCCAGCCCAGTTTCCCCCATTAACGAGGGTTTCCAGCCCAGTTTCCCCCCATTAACGAGGGTTTCCAGCCCAGTTTCTCCCATTAACGAGGGTTTCCAGCCCAGTTTCCCCCATTAACGAGGGTTTCCAGCCCAGTTTCCCCCCATTAACGAGGGTTTCCAGCCCTGTATCCCCCCATTAACGAGGGCTTCCAGCCCAGTTTCCCCCCATTAACGAGGGCTTCCAGCCCAGTTTCCCCCATTAACGAGGGCTTCCAGCCCAGTTTCCCCCCATTAACGAGGGTTTCAGCCCAGTTTCCCCCCATTAACGAGGGTTTCCAGCCCAGTTCCCCCCATTAACGAGGGCTTTCAGCCCAGTTTCCACCATTAACGAGGGCTTCAGCCCAGTTTCCCCCATTAACGAGGGTTTCCAGCCCAGTTTCCACCATTAACGAGGGCTTTCAGCCCAGTTTCCCCCCATTAACGAGGGTTTCCAGCCCAGTTTCCACCATTAACGAGGGTTTCAGCCCAGTTTCCCCCATTAACGAGGGTTTCAGCCCAGTTTCCCCCATTAACGAGGGTTTTCCAGCCCAGTTTCCCCCCATTAACGAGGGCTTCCAGCCCAGTTTCCCCCATTAACGAGGGCTTCCAGCCCAGTTTCCCCCCCATTAACGAGGGTTTTCCAGCCCAGTTTCCCCCTATTAACGAGGGTTTCAGCCCAGTTTCCCCCATTAACGAGGGCTTTCAGCCCAGTTTCCCCCATTAACGAGGGCTTCAGCCCAGTTTCCCCCATTAACGAGGGCTTCCAGCCCAGTTTCCCCCATTAACGAGGGCTTTCCAGCCCAGTTTCCCCCCATTAACGAGGGTTTCCAGCCCAGTTTCCCCCCATTAACGAGGGTTTCAGCCCATTTTCCCCCATTAACGAGGGTTTT
>NW_026109719.1:0-43710 GCF_013377495.2 Cygnus atratus
GGGGCTCGCCCCCATCCCCCCCCCCCCCCCAAGGCTGGCAGCTCCTGCCCTACCCCCGCTGCACGCCAAGCCCCTTCCCCACCACCGCGCAGGGGCTGGGAGCAGAGCAGGAGGTTGGGGGGGGGGGGGGGGGGGTCGCCGACCCCGTTCCCACCCCGACCCCATCCCACGAAGCTCCTCGGTGCCACGCAGTCACTATTAAAAGGGTTTTACTCTCAATCAAAAAAATAATTTAACACCCCCCCACCCCCCCGGTGCACGCAGCAGGGTAACGAGCGCTCCCAGACGCTTAGAAAAGACCCCAAACGGGAGAGCAGCGAGCGGCGGGGGGGCAGGAGGGGGGTCCCAAAAACCCCCTCAGCGATCGCCCCGCTCCCAGGGACCGTACGGGATGCTCGGGGCGGGGGGGGGGGGCCTCACAGCCCCTCGCGCTGGGAAAGGGGACAAGGGGGGGGCCCTGCCCCGAGCCCGGTGGCACCGCAGCAGCCCTGGGGCTGTCCCCGGGATCTTCTCCCACCCCGCGCTTGCCCTGCGGGGATGCCCTGTAAGGAAAGGCTAACGGGAAGTCGCTAACGAAGCTAAACGGGGGCGCGACGGGGCACGGGTGGGACACGGACGGCCCCAAAAGCCCCCCCCCCCCGGAGAGGGACGCGGGGAAGGGCCTGGGGCTCGGAGCCAAGTTTGTGCCCCAGCCCCGGGGCAGGACGGGCGGAGAGGGCTCGGCCTTGCCCCGGCGGAGCCGGCCGGGAGCTTGCGAGGAACAAAAACTCCCCTGAGGCCCCACGCGGAGGCTGCCCCGGTCCAGGGGTGGGGAGGGGGGGGTGGGGGGGGGGTGGGAGGGCATCGCCCCGGTGCCGCTCGGAGCCCCGGGATCGTCCAGCTGCCGAGAGGGGGGCACTTGGGGGGGCGGAGGCGGCGCGGGCGGGCAGGGCTGCCGTCGACGCTCACTCCTCGAAAGGCACCTGCAGCGCTGAGTACAGCATCACGCGGCTGTCGGCCTCCTGCTTACCTGCGGGGGGGGGGGGAGAGAAAAGTCCCAGGCAGAGCGAGGATGAGGAGGGCGAGAGGTCGGCAACGGAGGGGGGCAGGGGCATTTTTTTTTTTTTTGGGGGGGGGGGGGGGGGGGTTCATAGAAACCCCGATCAGGCAGGAGACGCGGCCACCACCCCCAGAGGGAGGCAGGGCCAGGTTGAGACCCGTCCTCGCGTCCCCACGGCCCGCGGTCATCCCCGCGCCCCGGCAGCCGTGCCCGAGCCTCCCGCGCACCCGTGGGACACGCAGAGAGCCCCCAGAAAGTCCCCGTTCGCCAACGGTGACCCCCCCCCCCACCCCCCGCCCCGTGCCAGGCACCCCGCCCTGCCCAGCCCGGCCCTTACAGGAGAGGCACTTGAGGACGTTGCGGAAGGAGCCCCCGGCCGTGACGAAGGCCCAGACGCCCATGCAGACGGTGATGATGTAAATGGGGACCAGGCTGGCCTCGTACCAGGGGTTCAGGAACGTCTGGGGGGGAGGGGGGGGGACAGAGAGCTGGGTGAGGAGCGGCGCCGCCCGCCCGCCGCCTCCGCAGCCCTCCCGAAACGGGAGCACGGCGACGGCGGAGCCAGGAGCCCCCCGCGCGGCGGAGCTCCGGTAAGCCCGGCTCAAATTCCTGCCTCGAGGTTTCCCACCAGGAGCTTAGCGGCTAATCCTCCGGCTGACCCCGCGGGCCTTCGTTAGCCCCGCTTAAATCCCGCTTCCCCCGAGCGGGCTGGAGCCGCACCGGGAGGGCTGCGACTCGCCCCACCTCCCAGGCAGAGATTTAGGGAGCGGGAAACGCCGCTGGGTGCTCCCGCGGTCCCCTCCCTGTCCCCAGAGGGGCGTCCGGTGACGCCAACGGCCGCTTTATTTCGGGGGGAGCCCCTGGCGCATCCAACTCACCAGCCCCGACGTGGCGAGGTGACTGGCGACCACCACCCCCAGGCACCAGTAGCGGCGTCTTTCGCAGGCGTCGAAGAAAATCACTCCCCAGAAGGTGTGGAGCAGAACCACGGCCATGGTGAGGAACGCTGCAGGGGGGGGGGGAAAGAGAGCGACACGGCGTCACCGCCTCACCTCCACCGACCGCTGGTTTTTTTTTTTTTTGGGGGGGGGGGGGGGCTCCCTCACGCGTTTGGGAGGCGCCAGTGGCAAAATTGTGCCTCGTGCGACTGCTTCGGGGGGGCGAACGCCACGGGCTCCGCCGCGCAGAGCTGCAACAAGCGGCCGAGAGCCCCGCCCGCGGCTCCGCGTCTGCCCCCCGGCCTCACCGGAGGTGATGAAGTAGTACGGCGAGTCCCCGTGGATCCCGACGATGCCCGGCCCGATGGAGTCAGCCAGGATGTTAATGACGGAGAAGACGCCGCTGATGATGCCGAAGGACAGGCCGGACACTGCGGAGGGAGAAGGAAATCAGCCGAGACCGACCGTGGCTGGGCTACACCGCAGCCCGCGGCCCCTCAGCCCGCCCTGGGGGCTCGCAGCCCCCTGGGGGTGCGGGAGCAGAACCAGGCTGAGGCCCTTAACGATGCACAGGCAGATCGCCAGGAAGAAAACTCAAGTAGCAAATTAATCAGCGGGACACATCGCCAGCTAGACGATCTTTAAGGTCCCCACCCACTCAGACCAGCACTCTCGGTGCCCGCAGACGCTCCCCGCTCCCCAGATTGCCCAGGGAAAGGCAGAGAAAGAGAATCGGGGAGGCCGAGTGAGCCCGGTGGCCTCACGGTCACTGCCGCGGGTCTCTGAGAGCCGAGCGTCCCGCTGCCAGGAGCGCACAGAGGCCAAGGGGTGCCCAACGCCTGCCCGGGCTCGCGCTCACCGTAGGCCATCTGCTTGAGGGAGATGGGCGACCGGCCATCCTCGCTGATCGTGGCCAAGCCTTCGTCCGCTTTCCTGCTCGGGAAGGGGAGAGAGCGTGAGCAGGCGGGCAGGAACCGGGCCCGCACGGGGCTCTGCGCTGCAGAGGGAGCTTTCGCAAACGGGAGAGGGGACGGGGGAGGTTATAAACGAGTCAGGAGCAAGAGAGAAAAGCCCCGGTGCAGGATCTAAGGAGGCTTTGGGGGGTTGCCCGGATAAAAAGCAGCAGTTGGCGCCGGCCCGAACCCGAGAGGGCCGCGGACGAGGGATGCTTGGGGAGCCGGCCACGGGGGCTCTGTGAGGAGCGCTGCCCCCAGCCGGGCTCTTACTTCAGCAGCTTGAAGTAGGCGAATCTGAAAGCCTCCTGCAGCAGGACGGAGACGGCCGCCCCGAAGACGAGGAGGCCGTACTGAAGCTTGGCGTCCTCCCGGTCGCTGAGGTGGACGGAAACGAACCAGATGAGGGACGCCAGCAGCAGCGACACCAGCCAGAAAAACGCCCTGCGGAGGGAGAGGAACGAGGAGCTGAGACAGGGACCCCCCTGCGGTGCTTCCCCTCGCGAGCCGGAGGCCGGAATCGCACGAGGACGCGCGGCTCGATCGGAGGCTGCTCGGCTTTGTCCTGGCTCCGGGTCAGGACAGGTCCTGGCTCAAGGAGGCGGCTGAAAAATCAAACGGGTTGGGAGACCGAAATCTTCCCTTTTCCTTTCAGGGCCACCACAACCTTCTCCGAGGACAGCTGCTGCCCTCCGAGGCGCTCGGCGCTACGCCCAGTGAAGGCCAAATGGAGGCCTGGCCTCGAGAGAAGAAAAGTGCCCCCACATCTCCCCATGGCACCCAAAAAAAGTGCCCCCCCCCATCTCCCCGCGGCACCCAAAAAGCCACAAAGAAGGGCTGGCAGCTTGGCCGGCCCCCACGCGAGGGACGGTGCCACCGGGCGGAGGCTGCGTGGGTTAAAGCCCTGTTACTGGGGGGGGGGGGGGGGGGGAGGCCACGGCCTCCAGCCTCCAGGCACCTCCCTGGCATTGAGGCTGGCAGAGGCAGATGTGGGGAGCCCCCAAAAGCGCGTCCTGGGGGGTCGGGGGCTGCGGGGACCGACTCAGACCAGCGCCGAGGCGCAGGAGAAACGGAAGACCCCAGAGGGGAGGCTGAGCCTCGCCACAGCTCGCCCCAAATCCCTGCTGGCAGCCTCCCCGAGCCCCCTTCCCCCCCCCCCCAAACCCCAGAGGCTGCCTCACAGCCCGGGGCTCCCCAGAGACCCCCAAACGCCCCCCAAAGGGGCAGCCTCCCCAAAGGGGCACCCCGTATGGGGGCGGCCTCCCCCGGGGCGGCCTCCCGGGCCCCCCCCATAGCCCCCCCCCCCCCGGCCCCCTCACCCCGCCACCAGGATGATGACCCGCAACGGCTCCGCCGCCACCGTCAGCAGGACGAGGGCGAGCGCGGGCCCGAAGGCGATGCCCGCGCACCCGAAGAAGACGGCGGCCCCCATGGCGGCGGCGGGGGGGGGGGGGCGGGGGAGGGGGGCCGGGGGGCGGGGCACGACGGGAGTTGTAGTCCTGGAAGGGGAAGGGGGCGGTAAGGACGGAGGAGGGGGGGGGCCGGGCCGCGGGGCCCGCTGGGAGATGTAGTTCAGGGTGGGGTTGTGGCGCCCCCTGCGGGGGGCGGCGTTGGTTTTTGAGTTTAATCGCGGTTTCCTCCGCATTTGAGGTTCAATCTCTCTTCCCTCCCCGTTTGAGCTTCAATCTCTACATTTACTCCTCCTTTGAGCTTCAATCCCATTCTTTACTCCTCGTTTGAGGTTCAATCCCATTCTTTACTCCTCATTTTAGCTTCAATCTCTTTATTAACTCCATGTTTGAGGTCCAATCCCGTTATTTACTCCTCGTTTGAGGTTCAGTCTCTTTATTAACGCCACATTTGAGGTCCAATCCCGTTATTCACTCCTCCTTCGAGCTCCAGTCTCGTTATCTCCCCCTCGTTTGAGGTTCAATCCCGTTCCTTCTTCCCCCTTGTCGTGGTGGCCGGGGCAGCCGCAGCCTCCCGGGGCTGCACGGTGCCGCCACCGAGGCCTTGGGGCCCAGCCCCGTGGGTCACGGCGCTGCCTTCGCTGGGGTGGCGAAGCGGAGCTGGGTGTACGTCAGCTCTCCCTGCGGGCACCAACGCCATCAGAGCGACCCTGACCCCAGCCCCACAACCCCTGTGGGGCTATGGCCATCCCCTGGTGCCCGCCGCTGCCCCTGCCCGGCCCCGCTATCGCCACCACCCAGTGTGGGGACACCCGGGGAACGCACGGCCTCACCTGCTGGTGCTGGGGTGCAGGAGGGTCCGGGGCTCTGGGCCGGAGTCCTGGCGGGGACAGAGACGTGTCCCCAGCATGGGGACGGAGGGGAAATGGGGATGGAGGTGGGGGAGCGGGGTGCAAGGCAGCAGGGGATGGCCGAGGGCACGGGGGG
The DNA here is from genome assembly GCF_013377495.2 of Cygnus atratus. NCBI lineage: Eukaryota > Metazoa > Chordata > Aves > Anseriformes > Anatidae > Cygnus > Cygnus atratus. Next base: position 5,327 of record NW_026109719.1, read on the forward strand.
CCGTCACCCCCAGCCCCTGCTTGGCTCCTTACCCGTCCGTGCGCGGAGGAGGCAGCAGACGCTGATGCTGAGGCCGAGCAGCAGCAGCGCCCCGGCTGCGGCCATGGCCACGGCACTTGGTGTCGTGCAGGCACCTGGGGGGGGCAGCTTGTCCCAGCCATCTTCTGACCCCCACTGTCCCCCCCACTGCCCTCTCCCATACCCCAACATCCCCCCGTCGCCCCCCATTATCCCCCATCGCCCCCCAACATCCCCCATCGCCCCCCATTATCCCACCATCGCCCCCCAATATACCCCCATCGCCCCCCAACATCCCCCCATTGCCCCCAACATGCCCCCATTCCCCCCACTGATTCCCCGGGCCACACCATCCCCACTGCCTCAGTTTCCCCACATGTGCCCCAGCTCCGAGGAGCTGCCGGGGAAGGGGGGGTCACCCCATCTGCCCTCTCCCCTGTTCACCTCCGTGCCCAGGCTCATGCTCACCCTTGGCCCCGTGCAGCTCCACGCTCCTCCGGACGGGGGGACCGGAGGCATTGAAGCGCACCTCGCAGAGCCCCCCCGTGCTCCCAGCGATGCCCGCGGGGCTGATGAGCAGCTCTGTGCTGTCCCCCAGCCCCAGCACCTCCTGGGCTCGGGTGCCCCCCGGCCAGGAGACGAGGACGGGGCCGCTGGTGTTGCCCACGGCACAGACCAGGCCGGGGGGGTCTGAAGGGGAGCCGTGGGGCGCCAGCACCCGCACCCAGCTCTGGGCCCTCCAGCTGTCTGCACAAACGAGAGCAGGGGCTTGGTGGGCTCCGATGTGGGCAGAGACCCCGCGCCCCCCTGGGGACCCCGGCACAGTGACACGAGGGGCATGAGGGTTGGGGGTCCCTGCAATGGGGAGAAATGGGGGTCCCATCCAACATAGGGACATGGGTGCGGACTGTGCGATGGGGGGACTTGGGGGGGTTGCATCCAATGGACAGTACGGGAGGGGACCATCCACTAGGAGTCACGGGGGATCCCCATCCAACACGGGGGGGCTCGGGGGTACATGTGGGGGTCCCCCCACCACCCCCAGCCCAGCTGGCCCCCTACCTCCCACGATCAGCGCGGTGCCGTTGCCGAACTTCAGACTGGAGCCGATGTTGTAGGCGCAGAGGTAGAGGCCGGTGTGGTCGGGGCGGGCAGCAGCGATGTGCAGCACGGCGCGTTGCCTCGTGTACTCACAGGAAAATCCCTCCTGAGCCTCCTGGATGCAGCTGAGGATCAGCCGGGGCCGTTCCCCACGGCCTTGCCGGTACCAGAGCACTTTGCCTCTGCCATCGAACTTCTCATCCGGAATGCAGCCGATCTCCACCGTGGCCCCGGGCTCCATGAAGAGGACGGGCTGGGGCTGCTGCAGCACCAGCGGTGCTGCCGGCACTGCAGGGACCGACCGGGGGCTCATTCACCGCCTGCCCCCTAAGCCCAGCCCATGCTCCCACCACCCGGGGGGCACTCGGAAAGCAACAGAAGCCCCCTCTCCCCAGCCCCTGCCCCGATGCTCACCCAGCCAGAGCAGCAGCAGCCCCGTGGCCAGCAGCGCCTTCGCGCAGGAGAAACCCAGGGGTGCCACCGTCGTGCTCGTCCCAGCCCTTCTGCAGGGCGGCCGAGTGCACCGGGACCTGAGGCTGCCCGAAGCGCGAGGCCCCGGCAGTGAAGCCCCCCAGCCGTGTGGACACGGTGTGCCCACGAAGGACGCGGTGTCCCCACGAGGGATGCGTCCTCCCCACGCGCCGCTGCCGGCAGCTGTGGGGCGCATCGCCGGGTGCAGAGCTCATGTCGGCTTGCTGGCACGGACCCACATCCGGTAGGAAAATTTGGGTTTTAACCATTTTTGTGATGCTCAGGGCCGGAGGCGGCCCCTCAAAGGCCCCGCGACGCCCTCTGATGCCCACCCCCAAATACTCGACACGAAGGAAGAAGCCAGCCCCAGCGCTGGGCACTACAAACCACAGCGCACCGTGCCGCCGCTCGTGCTTTGGGGAAACCGCAGCGCAGAGGCTGGAGAGCTGCCTCGGGGCGGGGGTGGCTGCACCCCCAGCCCCGGCCCCCGCAGCCATCCTCACGTCAGCCAAAGTGACCTTAACGGTGACGTTCAAAGGGCCGGGGACTGAAGGCGAGAGGCAACTTTGGTCCCCATCCCCCTGCCCTGCTTTCCTGTTGTGGTTCGGCAAACGTGGCTCTTTGCTAAACCGGCGCCGAACTTTGGCGACAAAAACCTTCAAACCCAACGGTTTGCTGGCAGCGGAGTGGGGGGGCAGGGGTTCTGTGCGAATAAACAGCAGAGAAGTGACAAAATCAACAAGGCGAGGCTGACCGCAGCGCTCCTCGGCTCAGGCAGCTCCGCACCCAGCCTCCAGCTGCTGCAACGAGGCCGAGCCTCCGCGAGCCGCCTTTGCCCCGCCAGTGCCCGCCGGCTCCCCGGGGCCCTGCCCAGCCCAGAGGCACCTCGCCGCCCGCCCCGGTGCTCGTCGTGCTCCTCTCCAGAGCAGAACTGTGCCCGCACGCGTCCCCATCCACGTGGCGCGGCCTCGTGAGGTTTGCTCCAGCCTGAAGGCCACGAGCGGCCGCGGTGCCGAGCTGCGAGAGAGGAAGAACCAGGGGACGATGCCCGGGGCTCCTTGGGGCGATGCGCAGGCAGACAAAGCGCAGCAGGACCCCCCCGGTGCAATTAGGAGCTGCAATTAAATTCCATTCCGCGAGCAGGAGCGGGGCGCGCGGCCCATCGAGCACTTGCGGCGGGGGCGAAGGAGGCCGGGGCTGCGCCCGCCGCCCCGTTTCGCTTTCTAAGCTCCGTCCCCGTGCCAGGCATCGCCTTCCTCTCTGCCTCTGCGACCCCAGGTGACAGCCAGGCTCCAGGACGTCCTCATCCCGCTGGCTGCTGGACCCGGCCATCGGCTTCGCCCTTCGCTGAACCCGAGCAAAACCTTCGCCTTCCCCGCAGGACGCCGCAGAGCTGCGCCTCGCGCCGCGGCACGCGGAGCCTGGGAGCCGGCCCCTGCACGGCCAGGGCAGGGTGAGGGGCTCGGGGCTGCTGTGAGACCTGAGCCCTCGTCCCACGCCCAGCAAAAATCTCCCTTCTGCCCGCTCAAAGCTTTTTGCAGGACCCGAGAGGTGACCGAGGAGCGTGGCCAGCCCCAGCTGGAGATGTGCAGCCTGCCCGGGGTTATCCTGCTCCTCCTGACAGGTACGTCCCGCTCCACGAATGCTCCAGCCTTGCTTTCTGCTACGCTAAACCCGCTTGGGATCGTCCGAAGCGGCTTAACACCAGCCTGAGCCGGCGGGCAGAGGGAGGGGAGGCAGCCGTGGGGCTTACGCGCATCAGAGGTTTGCTGAACAAGTTTCCCTGAAGCATTTTCAGCTCGATCTCTTCTAAAGCCTGAGCGCGGCGGCTGTGCAAAACCCACCCCGGGGTGCTGCTGCCTCTCCGAGAGGCAGGACTTGCCTCCCGAATGCCGAAGCACAGCGGGCTTCTCACACGCCGTGCCAGGCGCTGCTCCAGCCCTGACTTTTTTCGCCTGCAAACCTCGTTTGCCGTGGAGGAAGCACAGACGATCCCACCTGCACCCGAGCGCTCGGGGCCCCGGCGCTGCTGGCTGCCCTCCCCTGTGTTTTGCGTTGTGCATTTTGTGGGGGTGATGCTCTGCCTCGGGGCTGAGGAAGGCGGATCGCTGTGGCATGCCAATTTCGCACTGAACCCCCCCAACCCCGCTGGTTTGGAGCCAGAAGCCGACAGCCCGATGCGCAAGGGTGACCCCGTGGCACCGGCTGCTGCGCTCAGACCCGCTCCTCCCGTGCAGGAGCCGCCTCTGCGGAGGAGCCGCGGATCTGGCAGAGCCCAGTGCAGCTCTGGCTGCCCCCCGGGGCGACGGTGGAGCTGAGCTGCAACATCTCGGGCAGCCCATGGGACGCCAATTGGTACAGGGAGAAGCCGGACGGCAGCTTGGAATGGATTTACCAGAGCACAGAGTCCTCGAAACCAAAGGGGAGATACTCAGGGACGGTGAGAGCACCGGGATTTTTCTCCTTTAATATCAGCGATGTGCAGCGTGAGGACTCTGGGTCTTATTACTGCACCTCCTCCGTGTTGCACTCCCACTTCGGGGACGGGACCAGGCTCCTCGTCACAGGTGAGCGCGGCAGCGTGCGGCGGTGCTGGGGACATCCCTGGGGACATCCCTGGGGACACCGGGTTTTCCCACCCACTTTTAGATGCCACGGAGCCCAAGCTCTCCATCCTGGTGCCCGTGGACGCGGAGGAGCCCTCGGACGTTGTCCCCCTGCTGTGCCACCTCCACGACCTCCCCAGGGGCTGGGACACCGTCCGCTGGCACCACGGCAGGGACACCCCGGTGACGGCTGAGGCCGTGGACGAGCGCGGGGTCCTCGGCGCCTGGAGCCTCACCTGGGTCTCGGCCAAGCGCTGGGACGGGGCCGCGGCGTGCATGGCCACGGAGAGTGGCACGGGCAGGAACGTCAGTGGGGCTGTCAGCGGGACCGTCAGCACAGGTCAGCTCGAGCAGCAGCCCCCTTGGGACCGCGGGCTTTGCTCTGTGCTTGGTCTGTGCTTGCAGGGACTATAAGCCCCAAACGCCCCCGTCCCATTGCTTCTGCTGCTGCAGTCTGTAGCAAAACACAGCAGAGGACGCGGGGAGGTTCCTGGGTCCATCATCCTGCTCCACAGCAGGACTCGGCCTCTCTCAGCCCATCACAGCCCGGTCCTTCCAGCCTTTCCTCACAAGGAAGATCTGGAAATCCCTTTTCCCCGTCTCTCTGGGCTCCCCATGCGCTGAAACGCTCCAAACGATGCCCTGGCCACATCTCCCCGCGGTGCAGCCGCTTCTCTCCTCCTCCCTTCCCCCGGCCGCCCCGCTGCTGCGCTCGGGCGCTCGACCAAAGCCCGGTCCCAGCTCTGTGAACCGCTTCCAACGTCTCCTTCTCCTCCCCTCCCTCCCTGCAGCAGGATGCTTCCTGTGGCTGCTGGCGTTCGTGCCGCCCGGCGCCGCCGTCCTCGGGTTGATCCGGTGGGCATCCCGGCTCCGCCGAAGGCCGGCCCGCGCAGTGCTGAGACGGGGCCCGGAGGTGAGCTGCTTCCCCAGCCCCCGGCACGAGGCGCCGTGAGGTGGTTCTGCACCTCGCGGGTTGGCCTCGGCTCTCGGCAAGGCAGGAGGAAGGAGCTCAAAAGCAGCCCGGCTGGGGGCTTTGGCGCGGGCAAAGCATCCCCTGCAGGTGCAGGTGCAGCGCTGCCCCAGCGCCTTTTGCTCCGCACCCCGTCCGGCCCCGCTCTGCCTTCGCTCACGTTACGGAAGCGCTTGGGAGCAGTTGCTCCAGGGTGCACGAGTGCAAGTGCGAGCAGGGCACGGGGCACGCGCTCGTTTCTCCCCAGCCGTCGCCGGGAAGGGCTCCCCGGTGCGGGGCGGGGGTTTAACCACGCGCCTTCTCGCTTTCTGTTGCAGACCGAGTGCGAGTACGCGGCGGTGGGGCACTGAGAAGCCCTTTCCCCGCGCCCGCTCTGCCAGAACCCGCTCACGCCTGCGGTCTGCAAAGCAGCTAAAAAAAGAGAGGAAAGGGAAAGTTGTGGGATCCTGCGCTCTGCGGCGATGGGGACTGGGCGGGCACGGCCCCAGCGCGTGGCGAGATCCCCGCAGGTCTTTCCTAGCCTGCTGGGCAGTGCTTTTAGCGGACAGTTTGGGTTCCTCTTCTACAATCTTTCAAGCCAAACGCCAGGCGGACGGGGCGAGCTGGTGCTGCGGGAGCTGTGTCCGGCTGTGGTGGGGGCAGCCAGGGCACCTCAAGCAGCCCCAAACCCCTTTTCCCCCCTTCCACACCCCCAGGAGCAGGTCCGGGTGGGCAATGTGCCGTTTTCCTGCTGGATTTCCCTGCTTGGCTTCATGGCAGAGGGGGCGGAGGAATGCTGAGAGCGCTGCGGGAAGCTCGATAGCCATGAGAAATCGCGTGCAAATAATAAAACTCATGATTTCTTGGTAAGCAAGCGAGGTCTCGGCTTCATTGGGATTGCTCCTTGCGCTACCCTGTGTGACAGCTAAAGGGAGGTGGGGGGGTGGCGATGTACGTGAGGCAGGGGCTGGACTGTGTGGAACTTCAAGTTGCGATGGCAAAGTTGAGAGCCTCTGGGGAAGGATTAAGGGACAAAGAAATAAAGGGGATGTCGTTGTGGGAGTCTATCACAGACCACCTGGCCAGGACGACAACCCCGATGAATTATTCTTTGCGGAACTAAGAGATGCCTCGAGATCAACTCCCCTTGTCCTTAAGGGGGACTTCAACTTGCCAGACGTCAGCTGGGATCACCACATGGCCGATGCGAGCAAGTCCAGGAGGTTCCTAAAGCACCTAGATGATAACTTCTTGGTGCAGGTGCTAAGGGAGCCAACTAGGAAAGGTGCCCTCCTTGATCTGTTGCTGGAGAACAGAGAGGGTCTTCTGGGGGATGTGGCCATTGGCGGCCGTCTCGGCCATAGTGACCATGAAGTGGTTGAGTTTAAAATTGATGGCGAGAGAAGGAAAACTGCCACCAAAACTTCAACCCTGGATATGGGGAAAGCAGGCTTCAGGCTGCTCAGGGAACTAATCAGCAAGGTCCCCTGGGAAACCGCTTTTGAAGGCACTGGCGTCCATCAGTGCTGGTCAGTCTTTAAGCACTGCCTCCTAAAAGCACAGGATCAGGCAATTCCAAAATTTCGGAAGTCAGGCAAGCGGGGCAGAAGGCCGGCCTGGCTGACCAGGGATCTTCTACTGGAGCTTAGGCGAAAAAAGAAAATGTACGGCTGCTGGAAGGAGGGTCAGGCGACGTGGAAGGAATACAGGGACACTGTTCACGTTTGGAGGGAGAAAATTCGTGTGGCCAAAGCCCAACTAGAGTTGAAGCTGGCCAAGTCTGTGGGAGCAAATTTGCCGACGACACCAAACTTGGAGGTGTTGTAGACTCGGCTGAGGGTGGAAAGGCCTTGCAGAGAGATCTGGACAGGTTGGAGAGCTGGGCGATCACCAACCGCATGAAGTTTAAGAACAGCAAGCGCCAGGTCCTGCACGAGACGCTGGAGAGCAGCCCCGCAGAGAGGGATCTGGGGGTCGTGGTTGACAGCAAGTTGAATATGAGCCAGCAGTGTGCCCTGGCAGCCAGGAGGGCCAACCCTATCCTGGGGTGCATCAAGCACGGCATCGCTGGTCGGTCGAGGGAAGTGATTGTCCCGCTCTACTCTGCGCTGGTGCGGCCTCACCTCGAGCACTGCGTGCAGTTCTGGGCACCACAGTACAAAAGGGATGTAAAACTGTTGGGGAGTGTCCAGAGGAGGGCGACAAAGATGGTGAAGGGCCTAGAGGGGAAGACGTGTGAGGAGCGGCTGAGGTCACTTGGCCTGTTCAGCCTGGAGAAGAGGAGGCTGAGGGGAGACCTCATCGCGGCCTACAGCTTCCTCGCGAGGGGGAGCGGAGGGGCAGGCGCCGACCTGTTCTCCTCAGTCACCAGTGATAGGACCCGCGGGAATCCCCTCGTGCCGCAGGGGGCTCCTGCGGGAAGCGCCCGCCCCACCTACCTCTCCGCCCGCTGCGCGGCCCCGCAGGGCGCGGGGTCCCCGTCCCAGCACCTGTGGGTGTGGGAGCCGTGGGGAGCAGGCCTGGGGCTTCCCCACCAGCCCCAGGCACCAGTAGCGGCGTTTCTCGTGGGGGCGTTGATTTTTGAGTTCAATCTCGATTTCCTCCTCATTTGAGGTTCTATCTCTTTATTCCCTCCCCGTTTGAGCTTCAATCTCTGTATTTACTCCTTGTTTGAGGTTCAACCCCATGATTTAATCCTCATTTTAGCTTCAATCTCTTAATTAATACCACATTTGAAGTTCAACCCCATTATTTACTCCTCGTTTGAGGTTCAATCTCTTTATTAACGCCACATTTGAGGTCCAATCCCGTTATTCACTCCTCCTTCGAGCTCCAGTCTCGTTATCTCCCCCTCGTTTGAGGTTCAATCCCGTTCCTTCCTCCCCCTTGTCGTGGTGGCCGGGGCAGCTGCAGCCTCCCGGGGCTGCACGGTGCCGCCACCGAGGCCTTGGGGCCCAGCCCCGTGGGTCACGGTGCTGCCCTCACTGGGGTGGCGAAGCGGAGCTGGGCGTACGTCAGCTCTCCCTGCGGGCACCAACGCCATCAGAGCGACCCCGACCCCAGCCCCACAACCCCTGTGGGGCTATGGCCATCCCCTGGTGCCCGCCGCTGCCCCTGCCCGGCCCCACTATCGCCACCACCCAGTGTGGGGACACCCGGGGAACGCACGGCCTCACCTGCTGGTGCTGGGGTGCAGGAGGGTCCGGGGCTCTGGGCCGGAGTCCTGGCGGGGACAGAGACGTGTCCCCAGCATGGGGACGGAGGGGAAATGGGGATGGAGGTGGGGGAGCGGGGTGCAAGGCAGCAGGGGATGGCCGAGGGCACGGGGGGCCGTCACCCCCAGCCCCTGCTTGGCTCCTTACCCGTCCGTGCGCGGAGGAGGCAGCAGACGCTGATGCTGAGGCCGAGCAGCAGCAGCGCCCCGGCTGCGGCCATGGCCACGGCACTTGGTGTCGTGCAGGCACCTGGGGGGGGCAGCTTGTCCCAGCCATCTTCTGACCCCCACTGTCCCCCCCACTGCCCTCTCCCATACCCCAACATCCCCCCGTCGCCCCCCATTATCCCCCATCGCCCCCCAACATCCCCCCATCGCCCCCCAACATCCCCCATCGCCCCCCAATATACCCCCATCGCCCCCCAACATCCCCCCATTGCCCCCAACATGCCCCCATTCCCCCCACTGATTCCCCGGGCCACACCATCCCCACTGCCTCAGTTTCCCCACATGTGCCCCAGCTCCGAGGAGCTGCCGGGGAAGGGGGGGTCACCCCATCTGCCCTCTCCCCTGTTCACCTCCGTGCCCAGGCTCGTGCTCACCCTTGGCCCCGTGCAGCTCCACGCTCCTCCGGACGGGGGGACCGGAGGCATTGAAGCGCACCTCGCAGAGCCCCCCCGTGCTCCCAGCGATGCCCGCGGGGCTGATGAGCAGCTCTGTGCTGTCCCCCAGCCCCAGCACCTCCTGGGCTCGGGTGCCCCCCGGCCAGGAGACGAGGATGGGGCCGCTGGTGTTGCCCACGGCACAGACCAGGCCGGGGGGGTCTGAAGGGGAGCCATGGGGCGCCAGCACCCGCACCCAGCTCTGGGCCCTCCAGCTGTCTGCACAAACGAGAGCAGGGGCTTGGTGGGCTCCAATGTGGGCAGAGACCCCGCGCCCCCCTGGGGACCCCGGCACAGTGACACGAGGGGCATGAGGGTTGGGGGTCCCTGCAATGGGGAGAAATGGGGGTCCCATCCAACATAGGGACATGGGTGCGGACTGTGCGATGGGGGGACTTGGGGGGGTTGCATCCAATGGACAGTACGGGAGGGGACCATCCACTAGGAGTCACGGGGGATCCCCATCCAACACGGGGGGGCTTGGGGGTACATGTGGGGGTCCCCCCACCACCCCCAGCCCAGCTGGCCCCCTACCTCCCACGATCAGCGCGGTGCCGTTGCCGAACTTCAGACTGGAGCCGATGTTGTAGGCGCAGAGGTAGAGGCCGGTGTGGTCGGGGCGGGCAGCAGCGATGTGCAGCACGGCGCGTTGCCTCGTGTACTCACAGGAAAATCCCTCCTGAGCCTCCTGGATGCAGCTGAGGATCAGCCGGGGCCGTTCCCCACGGCCTTTCCGGTACCAGAGCACTTTGCCTCTGCCATCGAACTTCTCATCCGGAATGCAGCCGATCTCCACCGTGGCCCCGGGCTCCATGAAGAGGACGGGCTGGGGCTGCTGCAGCACCAGCGGTGCTGCCGGCACTGCAGGGACCGACCGGGGGCTCATTCACCGCCTGCCCCCTAAGCCCAGCCCATGCTCCCACCACCCGGGGGGCACTCGGAAAGCAACAGAAGCCCCCTCTCCCCAGCCCCTGCCCCGATGCTCACCCAGCCAGAGCAGCAGCAGCCCCGTGGCCAGCAGCGCCTTCGCGCAGGAGAAACCCAGGGGCGCCATCGTCGTGCTCGTCCCAGCCCTTCTGCAGGGCGGCCGAGTGCACCGGGACCTGAGGCTGCCCGAAGCGCGAGGCCCCGGCAGTGAAGCCCCCCAGCCGTGTGGACACGGTGTGCCCACGAAGGACGCGGTGTCCCCACGAGGGATGCGTCCTCCCCACGCGCCGCTGCCGGCAGCTGTGGGGCGCATCGCCGGGTGCAGAGCTCATGTCAGCTTGCTGGCACGGACCCACATCCGGTAGGAAAATTTGGGTTTTAACCATTTTTGTGATGCTCAGGGCCGGAGGCGGCCCCTCAAAGGCCCCGCGACGCCCTCTGATGCCCACCCCCAAATACTCGACACGAAGGAAGAAGCCAGCCCCAGCGCTGGGCACTACAAACCACAGCGCACCGTGCCGCCGCTCGTGCTTTGGGGAAACCGCAGCGCAGAGGCTGGAGAGCTGCCTCGGGGCGGGGGTGGCTGCACCCCCAGCCCCGGCCCCCGCAGCCATCCTCACGTCAGCCAAAGTGACCTTAACGGTGACGTTCAAAGGGCCGGGGACTGAAGGCGAGAGGCAACTTTGGTCCCCATCCCCCTGCCCTGCTTTCCTGTTGTGGTTCGGCAAACGTGGCTCTTTGCTAAACCGGCGCCGAACTTTGGCGACAAAAACCTTCAAACCCAACGGTTTGCTGGCAGCGGAGTGGGGGGGGCAGGGGTTCTGTGCGAATAAACAGCAGAGAAGTGACAAAATCAACAAGGCGAGGCTGACCGCAGCGCTCCTCGGCTCAGGCAGCTCCGCACCCAGCCTCCAGCTGCTGCAACGAGGCCGAGCCTCCGCGAGCCGCCTTTGCCCCGCCAGTGCCCGCCGGCTCCCCGGGGCCCTGCCCAGCCCAGAGGCACCTCGCCGCCCGCCCCGGTGCTCGTCGTGCTCCTCTCCAGAGCAGAACTGTGCCCGCACGCGTCCCCGTCCACGTGGCGCGGCCTCGTGAGGTTTGCTCCAGCCTGAAGGCCACGAGCGGCCGCGGTGCCGAGCTGCGAGAGAGGAAGAACCAGGGGACGATGCCCGGGGCTCCTTGGGGCGATGCGCAGGCAGACAAAGCGCAGCAGGACCCCCCCGGTGCAATTAGGAGCTGCAATTAAATTCCATTCCGCGAGCAGGAGCGGGGCGCGCGGCCCATCGAGCACTTGCGGCGGGGGCGAAGGAGGCCGGGGCTGCGCCCGCCGCCCCGTTTCGCTTTCTAAGCTCCGTCCCCGTGCCAGGCATCGCCTCCCTCTCTGCCTCTGCGACCCCAGGTGACAGCCAGGCTCCAGGACGTCCTCATCCCGCTGGCTGCTGGACCCGGCCATCGGCTTCGCCCTTCGCTGAACCCGAGCAAAACCTTCGCCTTCCCCGCAGGACGCCGCAGAGCTGCGCCTCGCGCCGCGGCACGCGGAGCCTGGGAGCCGGCCCCTGCACGGCCAGGGCAGGGTGAGGGGCTCGGGGCTGCTGTGAGACCTGAGCCCTCGTCCCACGCCCAGCAAAAATCTCCCTTCTGCCCGCTCAAAGCTTTTTGCAGGACCCGAGAGGTGACCGAGGAGCGTGGCCAGCCCCAGCCGGAGATGTGCAGCCTGCCCGGGGTTATCCTGCTCCTCCTGACAGGTACGTCCCGCTCCACGAATGCTCCAGCCTTGCTTTCTGCTACGCTAAACCCGCTTGGGATCGTCCGAAGCGGCTTAACACCAGCCTGAGCCGGTGGGCAGAGGGAGGGGAGGCAGCCGTGGGGCTTACGCGCATCAGAGGTTTGCTGAACGAGTTTCCCTGAAGCATTTTCAGCTCAATCTCTTCTAAAGCCTGAGCGCGGCGGCTGTGCAAAACCCACCCCGGGGTGCTGCTGCCTCTCCGAGAGGCAGGACTTGCCTCCCGAATGCCGAAGCACAGCGGGCTTCTCACACGCCGTGCCAGGCGCTGCTCCAGCCCTGACTTTTTTCGCCTGCAAACCTCGTTTGCCGTGGAGGAAGCACAGACGATCCCACCTGCACCCGAGCGCGCGGGGCCCCGGCGCTGCTGGCTGCCCTCCCCTGTGTTTTGCGTTGTGCATTTTGTGGGGGTGATGCTCTGCCTCGGGGCTGAGGAAGGCGGATCGCTGTGGCATGCCAATTTCGCACTGAACCCCCCCAACCCCGCTGGTTTGGAGCCAGAAGCCGACAGCCCGATGCGCAAGGGTGACCCCGTGGCACCGGCTGCTGCGCTCAGACCCGCTCCTCCCGTGCAGGAGCCGCCTCTGCGGAGGAGCCGCGGATCTGGCAGAGCCCAGTGCAGCTCTGGCTGCCCCCCGGGGCGACGGTGGAGCTGAGCTGCAACATCTCGGGCAGCCCATGGGGCGCCAATTGGTACAGGGAGAAGCCGGACGGCAGCTTGGAATGGATTTACCAGAGCACAGAGTCCTCGAAACCAAAGGGGAGATACTCAGGGACGGTGAGAGCACCGGGATTTTTCTCCTTTAATATCAGCGATGTGCAGCGTGAGGACTCTGGGTCTTATTACTGCACCTCCTCCGTGTCGCACTCCCACTTCGGGGACGGGACCAGGCTCCTCGTCACAGGTGAGCACGGCAGCGTGCGGCGGTGCTGGGGACATCCCTGGGGACATCCCTGGGGACACCGGGTTTTCCCACCCACTTTTAGATGCCACGGAGCCCAAGCTCTCCATCCTGGTGCCCGTGGACGCGGAGGAGCCCTCGGACGTTGTCCCCCTGCTGTGCCACCTCCACGACCTCCCCAGGGGCTGGGACACCGTCCGCTGGCACCATGGCAGGGACACCCCGGTGACGGCTGAGGCCGTGGATGAGCGCGGGGTCCTCGGCGCCTGGAGCCTCACCTGGGTCTCGGCCGAGCGCTGGGACGGGGCCGCGGCGTGCATGGCCACGGAGAGTGGCACGGGCAGGAACGTCAGCGGGGCTGTCAGCGGGACCGTCAGCACGGGTCAGCTCGAGCAGCAGCCCCCTTGGGACCGCGGGCTTTGCTCTGTGCTTGGTCTGTGCTTGCAGGGACTATAAGCCCCAAACGCCCCCGTCCCATTGCTTCTGCTGCTGCAGTCTGTAGCAAAACACAGCAGAGGACGCGGGGAGGTTCCTGGGTCCATCATCCTGCTCCACAGCAGGACTCGGCCTCTCTCAGCCCATCACAGCCCGGTTCTTCCAGCCTTTCCTCACAAGGAAGATCTGGAAATCCCTTTTCCCCGTCTCTCTGGGCTCCCCATGCGCTGAAACGCTCCAAACGATGCCCTGGCCACATCGCCCCGCGGTGCAGCCGCTTCTCTCCTCCTCCCTTCCCCCGGCCGCCCCGCTGCTGCGCTCGGGCGCTCGACCAAAGCCCGGTCTCAGCTCTGTGAACCGCTTCCAACGTCTCCTTCTCCTCCCCTCCCTCCCTGCAGCAGGATGCTTCCTGTGGCTGCTGGCGTTCGTGCCGCCCGGCGCCGCCGTCCTCGGATTGATCCGGTGGGCATCCCGGCTCCGCCGAAGGCCGGCCCGCGCGGTGCTGAGACGGGGCCCGGAGGTGAGCTGCTTCCCCAGCCCCCGGCACGAGGCGCCGTGAGGTGGTTCTGCGCCTCGCGGGTTGGCCTCGGCTCTCGGCAAGGCAGGAGGAAGGAGCTCAAAAGCAGCCCGGCTGGGGGCTTTGGCGCGGGCAAAGCATCCCCTGCAGGTGCAGGTGCAGCGCTGCCCCAGCGCCTTTTGCTCCGCACCCCGTCCAGCCCCGCTCTGCCTTCGCTCACGTTACGGAAGCGCTTGGGAGCAGTTGCTCCAGGGTGCACGAGTGCAAGTGCGAGCAGGGCACGGGGCACGCGCTCGTTTCTCCCCAGCCGTCGCCGGGAAGGGCTCCCCGGTGCGGGGCGAGGGTTTAACCACGCGCCTTCTCGCTTTCTGTTGCAGACCGAGTGCGAGTACGCGGCGGTGGGGCACTGAGAAGCCCTTTCCCCGCGCCCGCTCTGCCAGAACCCGCTCACGCCTGTGGTCTGCAAAGCAGCTAAAAAAAGAGAGGAAAGGGAAAGTTGTGGGATCCTGCGCTCTGCGGCGATGGGGACTGGGCGGGCACGGCCCCAGCGCGTGGCGAGATCCCCGCAGGTCTTTCCTAGCCTGCTGGGCAGTGCTTTTAGCGGACAGTTTGGGTTCCTCTTCTACAATCTTTCAAGCCAAACGCCAGGCGGACGGGGCGAGCTGGTGCTGCGGGAGCTGTGTCCGGCTGTGGTGGGGGCAGCCAGGGCACCTCAAGCAGCCCCAAACCCCTTTTCCCCCCTTCCACACCCCCAGGAGCAGGTCCGGGTGGGCAATGTGCCGTTTTCCTGCTGGATTTCCCTGCTTGGCTTCATGGCAGAGGGGGAGGAGGAATGCTGAGAGCGCTGCGGGAAGCTCGATAGCCATGAGAAATCGCATGCAAATAATAAAACTCATGATTTCTTGGTAAGCAAGCGAGGTCTCGGCTTCATTGGGATTGCTCCTTGCGCTACCCTGTGTGACAGCTAAAGGGAGGTGGGGGGGTGGCGATGTACGTGAGGCAGGGGCTGGACTGTGTGGAACTTCAAGTTGCGATGGCAAAGTTGAGAGCCTCTGGGGAAGGATTAAGGGACGAAGAAATAAAGGGGATGTCGTTGTGGGAGTCTATCACAGACCACCTGGCCAGGACGACAACCCCGATGAATTATTCTTTGCGGAACTAAGAGATGCCTCGAGATCAACTCCCCTTGTCCTTAAGGGGGACTTCAACTTGCCAGACGTCAGCTGGGATCACCACATGGCCGACGCGAGCAAGTCCAGGAGGTTCCTAAAGCACCTAGATGATAACTTCTTGGTGCAGGTGCTAAGGGAGCCAACTAGGAAAGGTGCCCTCCTTGATCTGTTGCTGGAGAACAGAGAGGGTCTTCTGGGGGACGTGGCCATTGGCGGCCGTCTCGGCCATAGTGACCATGAAGTGGTTGAGTTTAAAATTGACGGCGAGAGAAGGAAAACTGCCACCAAAACTTCAACCCTGGATATGGGGAAAGCAGGCTTCAGGCTGCTCAGGGAACTAATCAGCAAGGTCCCCTGGGAAACTGCTTTTGAAGGCACTGGCGTCCATCAGTGCTGGTCAGTCTTTAAGCACTGCCTCCTAAAAGCACAGGATCAGGCAATTCCAAAATTTCGGAAGTCAGGCAAGCGGGGCAGAAGGCCGGCCTGGCTGACCAGGGATCTTCTACTGGAGCTTAGGCGAAAAAAGAAAATGTACGGCTGCTGGAAGGAGGGTCAGGCGACGTGGAAGGAATACAGGGACACTGTTCACGTTTGGAGGGAGAAAATTTGTGTGGCCAAAGCCCAACTAGAGTTGAAGCTGGCCAAGTCTGTGGGAGCAAATTTGCCGACGACACCAAACTTGGAGGTGTTGTAGACTCGGCTGAGGGTGGAAAGGCCTTGCAGAGAGATCTGGACAGGTTGGAGAGCTGGGCGATCACCAACCGCATGAAGTTTAAGAACAGCAAGCGCCAGGTCCTGCACGAGACGCTGGAGAGCAGCCCCGCAGAGAGGGATCTGGGGGTCGTGGTTGACAGCAAGTTGAATATGAGCCAGCAGTGTGCCCTGGCAGCCAGGAGGGCCAACCGTATCCTGGGGTGCATCAAGCACGGCATCGCTGGTCGGTCGAGGGAAGTGATTGTCCCGCTCTACTCTGCGCTGGTGCGGCCTCACCTCGAGCACTGCGTGCAGTTCTGGGCACCACAGTACAAAAGGGATGTAAAACTGTTGGGGAGTGTCCAGAGGAGGGCGACAAAGATGATGAAGGGCCTAGAGGGGAAGACGTGTGAGGAGCGGCTGAGGTCACTTGGCCTGTTCAGCCTGGAGAAGAGGAGGCTGAGGGGAGACCTCATCGCGGCCTACAGCTTCCTCGCGAGGGGGAGCGGAGGGGCAGGCGCCGACCTGTTCTCCTTAGTCACCAGTGATAGGACCCGCGGGAATCCCCTCGTGCCGCAGGGGGCTCCTGCGGGAAGCGCCCGCCCCACCTACCTCTCCGCCCGCTGCGCGGCCCCGCAGGGCGCGGGGTCCCCGTCCCAGCACCTGTGGGTGTGGGAGCCGTGGGGAGCAGGCCTGGGGCTTCCCCACCAGCCCCAGGCACCAGTAGCGGCGTTTCTCGTGGGGGGCGTTGATTTTTGAGTTCAATCTCGATTTCCTCCTCATTTGAGGTTCTATCTCTTTATTCCCTCCCCGTTTGAGCTTCAATCTCTGTATTCACTCCTTGTTTGAGGTTCAACCCCATGATTTAATCCTCATTTTAGCTTCAATCTCTTAATTAATACCACATTTGAAGTTCAACCCCATTATTTACTCCTCGTTTGAGGTTCAATCTCTTTATTAACGCCACATTTGAGGTCCAATCCCGTTATTCACTCCTCCTTCGAGCTCCAGTCTCGTTATCTCCCCCTCGTTTGAGGTTCAATCCCGCTCCTTCCTCCCCCTTGTCGTGGTGGCCGGGGCAGCCGCAGCCTCCCGGGGCTGCACGGTGCCGCCACCGAGGCCTTGGGGCCCAGCCCCGTGGGTCACGGCGCTGCCTTCGCTGGGGTGGCGAAGCGGAGCTGGGCGTACGTCAGCTCTCCCTGCGGGCACCAACGCCATCAGAGCGACCCCGACCCCAGCCCCACAACCCCTGTGGGGCTATGGCCATCCCCTGGTGCCCGCCGCTGCCCCTGCCCGGCCCCGCTATCGCCACCACCCAGTGTGGGGACACCCGGGGAACGCACGGCCTCACCTGCTGGTGCTGGGGTTGCAGGAGGGTCCGGGGCTCTGGGCCGGAGTCCTGGCGGGGACAGAGACGTGTCCCCAGCATGGGGACAGAGGAGATTCGGGGATGGAGGTGGGGAAGTGGGGTGCAATGCATCAGTGGACAGCAGGGGGCACGGGGGGCCGTCACCCCCCAGACCCTGCTCAGCTCCTTACCCATCCATGCGCAGAGAAGGCAGCAGACTCCGAAGCTGAGGCCGAGCAGCAGCAGCGTCCTGGCTACAGCCATGGCCACGGCACTTGGTGTCATGCAGGCACCTGGGGGGGGGTGGCTTGTCCCAGCCATCTTCTGACCCCCACTGTCCCCCCCACTGCCCTCTCCCATACCCCAACATCCCCCCGTCGCCCCCCATTATCCCAACATCGCCCCCCAACATCCCCCCATCGCCCCCCATTATCCCACCATCGCCCCCCAATATACCCCCATCGCCCCCCAACATCCCCCCATTGCCCCCAACATGCCCCCATTCCCCCCACTGATTCCCCGGGCCACACCATCCCCACTGCCTCAGTTTCCCCACATGTGCCCCAGCTCCGAGGAGCTGCCGGGGAAGGGGGGGTCACCCCATCTGCCCTCTCCCCTGTTCACCTCCGTGCCCAGGCTCGTGCTCACCCTTGGCCCCGTGCAGCTCCACGCTCCTCCGGACGGGGGGACCGGAGGCATTGAAGCGCACCTCGCAGAGCCCCCCGGTGCTCCCAGCGATGCCCGCGGGGCTGATGAGCAGCTCTGTGCTGTCCCCCAGCCCCAGCACCTCCTGGGCTCGGGTGCCCCCCGGCCAGGAGACGAGGACGGGGCCGCTGGTGTTGCCCACGGCACAGACCAGGCCGGGGGGGTCTGAAGGGGAGCCGTGGGGCGCCAGCACCCGCACCCAGCTCTGGGCCCTCCAGCTGTCTGCACAAACGAGAGCAGGGGCTTGGTGGGCTCCGATGTGGGCAGAGACCCCGCGCCCCCCTGGGGACCCCGGCACAGTGACACGAGGGGCATGAGGGTTGGGGGTCCCTGCAATGGGGAGAAATGGGGGTCCCATCCAACATAGGGACATGGGTGCGGACTGTGCGATGGGGGGACTTGGGGGGGTTGCATCCAATGGACAGTACGGGAGGGGACCATCCACTAGGAGTCACGGGGGATCCCCATCCAACACAGGGGGGCTCGGGGGTACATGTGGGGGTCCCCCCACCACCCCCAGCCCAGCTGGCCCCCTACCTCCCACGATCAGCGCGGTGCCGTTGCCGAACTTCAGACTGTAGCCGATGTTGTAGGCGCAGAGGTAGAGGCCGGTGTGGTCGGGGCGGGCAGCAGCGATGTGCAGCACGGCGCGTTGCCTCGTGTACTCACAGGAAAATCCCTCCTGAGCCTCCTGGATGCAGCTGAGGATCAGCCGGGGCCGTTCCCCACGGCCTTGCCGGTACCAGAACACGTTGCCTTTGCCATCGAACTTCTCATCCGGAATGCAGCCGATCTCCACCGTGGCCCCGGGCTCCATGAAGAGGACGGGCTGGGGCTGCTGCAGCACCAGCGGTGCTGCCGGCACTGCAGGGACCGACCGGGGGCTCATTCACCGCCTGCCCCCTAAGCCCAGCCCATGCTCCCACCACCCGGGGGGCACTCGGAAAGCAACAGAAGCCCCCTCTCCCCAGCCCCTGCCCCGATGCTCACCCAGCCAGAGCAGCAGCAGCCCCGTGGCCAGCAGCGCCTTCGCGCAGGAGAAACCCAGGGGCGCCACCGTCGTGCTCGTCCCAGCCCTTCTGCAGGGCGGCCGAGTGCACCGGGACCTGAGGCTGCCCGAAGCGCGAGGCCCCGGCAGTGAAGCCCCCCAGCCGTGTGGACACGGTGTGCCCACGAAGGACGCGGTGTCCCCACGAGGGATGCGTCCTCCCCACGCGCCGCTGCCGGCAGCTGTGGGGCGCATCGCCGGGTGCAGAGCTCATGTCAGCTTGCTGGCACGGACCCACATCCGGTAGGAAAATTTGGGTTTTAACCATTTTTGTGATGCTCAGGGCCGGAGGCGGCCCCTCAAAGGCCCCGCGGCGCCCTCTGATGCCCACCCCCAAATACTCGACACGAAGGAAGAAGCCAGCCCCAGCGCTGGGCACTACAAACCACAGCGCACCGTGCCGCCGCTCGTGCTTTGGGGAAACCGCAGCGCAGAGGCTGGAGAGCTGCCTCGGGGCGGGGGTGGCTGCACCCCCAGCCCCGGCCCCCGCAGCCATCCTCACGTCAGCCAAAGTGACCTTAACGGTGACGTTCAAAGGGCCGGGGACTGAAGGCGAGAGGCAACTTTGGTCCCCATCCCCCTGCCCTGCTTTCCTGTTGTGGTTCGGCAAACGTGGCTCTTTGCTAAACCGGCGCCGAACTTTGGCGACAAAAACCTTCAAACCCAACGGTTTGCTGGCAGCGGAGTGGGGGGGCAGGGGTTCTGTGCGAATAAACAGCAGAGAAGTGACAAAATCAACAAGGCGAGGCTGACCGCAGCGCTCCTCGGCTCAGGCAGCTCCGCACCCAGCCTCCAGCTGCTGCAACGAGGCCGAGCCTCCGCGAGCCGCCTTTGCCCCGCCAGTGCCCGCCGGCTCCCCGGGGCCCTGCCCAGCCCAGAGGCACCTCGCCGCCCGCCCCGGTGCTCGTCGTGCTCCTCTCCAGAGCAGAACTGTGCCCGCACGCGTCCCCGTCCACGTGGCGCGGCCTCGTGAGGTTTGCTCCAGCCTGAAGGCCACGAGCGGCCGCGGTGCCGAGCTGCGAGAGAGGAAGAACCAGGGGACGATGCCCGGGGCTCCTTGGGGCGATGCGCAGGCAGACAAAGCGCAGCAGGACCCCCCCGGTGCAATTAGGAGCTGCAATTAAATTCCATTCCGCGAGCAGGAGCGGGGCGCGCGGCCCATCGAGCACTTGCGGCGGGGGCGAAGGAGGCCGGGGCTGCGCCCGCCGCCCCGTTTCGCTTTCTAAGCTCCGTCCCCGTGCCAGGCATCGCCTCCCTCTCTGCCTCTGCGACCCCAGGTGACAGCCAGGCTCCAGGACGTCCTCATCCCGCTGGCTGCTGGACCCGGCCATCGGCTTCGCCCTTCGCTGAACCCGAGCAAAACCTTCGCCTTCCCCGCAGGACGCCGCAGAGCCGCGCCTCGCGTCGCGGCACGCGGAGCCTGGGAGCCGGCCCCTGCACGGCCAGGGCAGGGTGAGGGGCTCGGGGCTGCTGTGAGACCTGAGCCCTCGTCCCACGCCCAGCAAAAATCTCCCTTCTGCCCGCTCAAAGCTTTTTGCAGGACCCGAGAGGTGACCGAGGAGCGTGGCCAGCCCCAGCCGGAGATGTGCAGCCTGCCCGGGGTTATCCTGCTCCTCCTGACAGGTACGTCCCGCTCCACGAATGCTCCAGCCTTGCTTTCTGCTACGCTAAACCCGCTTGGGATCGTCCGAAGCGGCTTAACACCAGCCTGAGCCGGCGGGCAGAGGGAGGGGAGGCAGCCGTGGGGCTTACGCGCATCAGAGGTTTGCTGAACGAGTTTCTCTGAAGCATTTTCAGCGCGATCTCTTCTAAAGCCTGAGCGCGGCGGCTGTGCAAAACCCACCCCGGGGTGCTGCTGCCTCTCCGAGAGGCAGGACTTGCCTCCCGAATGCCGAAGCACAGCGGGCTTCTCACGCCGTGCCAGGCGCTGCTCCAGCCCTGACTTTTTTCGCCTGCAAACCTCGTTTGCCGTGGAGGAAGCACAGACGATCCCATCTGCACCCGAGCGCGCGGGGCCCCGGCGCTGCTGGCTGCCCTCCCCTGTGTTTTGCGTTGTGCATTTTGTGGGGGTGATGCTCTGCCTCGGGGCTGAGGAAGGCGGATCGCTGTGGCATGCCAATTTCGCACTGAACCCCCCCAACCCCGCTGGTTTGGAGCCAGAAGCCGACAGCCCGATGCGCAAGGGTGACCCCGTGGCACCGGCTGCTGCGCTCAGACCCGCTCCTCCCGTGCAGGAGCCGCCTCTGCGGAGGAGCCGCGGATCTGGCAGAGCCCAGTGCAGCTCTGGCTGCCCCCCGGGGCGACGGTGGAGCTGAGCTGCAACATCTCGGGCAGCCCATAGGGCGCCAATTGGTACAGGGAGAAGCCGGACGGCAGCTTGGAATGGATTTACCAGAGCACAGAGTCCTCGAAACCAAAGGGGAGATACTCAGGGACGGTGAGAGCACCGGGATTTTTCTCCTTTAATATCAGCGATGTGCAGCGTGAGGACTCTGGGTCTTATTACTGCACCTCCTCCGTGTCGCACTCCCACTTCGGGGACGGGACCAGGCTCCTCGTCACAGGTGAGCGCGGCAGCGTGCGGCGGTGCTGGGGACATCCCTGGGGACATCCCTGGGGACACCGGGTTTTCCCACCCACTTTTAGATGCCACGGAGCCCAAGCTCTCCATCCTGGTGCCCGTGGACGCGGAGGAGCCCTCGGACGTTGTCCCCCTGCTGTGCCACCTCCACGACCTCCCCAGGGGCTGGGACACCGTCCGCTGGCACCACGGCAGGGACACCCCGGTGACGGCTGAGGCCGTGGACGAGCGCGGGGTCCTCGGCGCCTGGAGCCTCACCTGGGTCTCGGCCGAGCGCTGGGACGGGGCCGCGGCGTGCATGGCCACGGAGAGTGGCACGGGCAGGAACGTCAGTGGGGCTGTCAGCGGGACTGTCAGCACAGGTCAGCTCGAGCAGCAGCCCCCTTGGGACCGCGGGCTTTGCTCTGTGCTTGGTCTGTGCTTGCAGGGACTATAAGCCCCGAACGCCCCCGTCCCATTGCTTCTGCTGCTGCAGTCTGTAGCAAAACACAGCAGAGGACGCGGGGAGGTTCCTGGGTCCATCATCCTGCTCCACAGCAGGACTCGGCCTCTCTCAGCCCATCACAGCCCGGTTCTTCCAGGCTTTCCTCACAAGGAAGATCTGGAAATCCCTTTTCCCCGTCTCTCTGGGCTCCCCATGCGCTGAAACGCTCCAAACGATGCCCTGGCCACATCGCCCCGCAGTGCAGCCGCTTCTCTCCTCCTCCCTTCCCCCGGCTGCCCTGCTGCTGCGCTCGGGCGCTCGACCAAAGCCCGGTCCCAGCTCTGTGAACCGCTTCCAACGTCTCCTTCTCCCCTCCCTCCCTGCAGCAGGATGCTTCCTGTGGCTGCTGGCGTTCGTGCCGCCCGGCGCCGCCGTCCTCGGGTTGATCCGGTGGGCATCCCGGCTCCGCCGAAGGCCGGCCCGCGCGGTGCTGAGACGGGGCCCGGAGGTGAGCTGCTTCCCCAGCCCCCGGCACGAGGCGCCGTGAGGTGGTTCTGCGCCTCGCGGGTTGGCCTCGGCTCTCGGCAAGGCAGGAGGAAGGAGCTCAAAAGCAGCCCGGCTGGGGGCTTTGGCGCGGGCAAAGCATCCCCTGCAGGTGCAGGTGCAGCGCTGCCCCAGCGCCTTTTGCTCCGCACCCCGTCCGGCCCCGCTCTACCTTCGCTCACGTTACGGAAGCGCTTGGGAGCAGTTGCTCCAGGGTGCACGAGTGCAAGTGCGAGCAGGGCACGGGGCACGCGCTCGTTTCTCCCCAGCCGTCGCCGGGAAGGGCTCCCCGGTGCGGGGCGAGGGTTTAACCACGCGCCTTCTCGCTTTCTGTTGCAGACCGAGTGCGAGTACGCGGCGGTGGGGCACTGAGAAGCCCTTTCCCCGCGCCCGCTCTGCCAGAACCCGCTCACGCCTGCGGTCTGCAAAGCAGCTAAAAAAAGAGAGGAAAGGGAAAGTTGTGGGATCCTGCGCTCTGCGGCGATGGGGACTGGGCGGGCACGGCCCCAGCGCGTGGCGAGATCCCCGCAGGTCTTTCCTAGCCTGCTGGGCAGTGCTTTTAGCGGACAGTTTGGGTTCCTCTTCTACAATCTTTCAAGCCAAACGCCAGGCGGACGGGGCGAGCTGGTGCTGCGGGAGCTGTGTCCGGCTGTGGTGGGGGCAGCCAGGGCACCTCAAGCAGCCCCAAACCCCTTTTCCCCCCTTCCACACCCCCAGGAGCAGGTCTGGGTGGGCAATGTGCCGTTTTCCTGCTGGATTTCCCTGCTTGGCTTCATGGCAGAGGGGGCGGAGGAATGCTGAGAGCGCTGCGGGAAGCTCGATAGCCATGAGAAAGCGCGTGCAAATAATAAAACTCATGATTTCTTGGTAAGCAAGCGAGGTCTCGGCTTCATTGGGATTGCTCCTTGCGCTACCCTGTGTGACAGCTAAAGGGAGGTGGGGGGGTGGCGATGTACGTGAGGCAGGGGCTGGACTGTGTGGAACTTCAAGTTGCGATGGCAAAGTTGAGAGCCTCTGGGGAAGGATTAAGGGACGAAGAAATAAAGGGGATGTCGTTGTGGGAGTCTATCACAGACCACCTGGCCAGGACGACAACCGCGATGAATTATTCTTTGCGGAACTAAGAGATGCCTCGAGATCAACTCCCCTTGTCCTTAAGGGGGACTTCAACTTGCCAGACGTCAGCTGGGATCACCACATGGCCGACGCGAGCAAGTCCAGGAGGTTCCTAAAGCACCTAGATGATAACTTCTTGGTGCAGGTGCTAAGGGAGCCAACTAGGAAAGGTGCCCTCCTTGATCTGTTGCTGGAGAACAGAGAGGGTCTTCTGGGGGACGTGGCCATTGGCGGCCGTCTCGGCCATAGTGACCATGAAGTGGTTGAGTTTAAAATTGACGGCGAGAGAAGGAAAACTGCCACCAAAACTTCAACCCTGGATATGGGGAAAGCAGGCTTCAGGCTGCTCAGGGAACTAATCAGCAAGGTCCCCTGGGAAACTGCTTTTGAAGGCACTGGCGTCCATCAGTGCTGGTCAGTCTTTAAGCACTGCCTCCTAAAAGCACAGGATCAGGCAATTCCAAAATTTCGGAAGTCAGGCAAGCGGGGCAGAAGGCCGGCCTGGCTGACCAGGGATCTTCTACTGGAGCTTAGGCGAAAAAAGAAAATGTACGGCTGCTGGAAGGAGGGTCAGGCGACGTGGAAGGAATACAGGGACACTGTTCACGTTTGGAGGGAGAAAATTCGTGTGGCCAAAGCCCAACTAGAGTTGAAGCTGGCCAAGTCTGTGGGAGCAAATTTGCCGACGACACCAAACTTGGAGGTGTTGTAGACTCGGCTGAGGGTGGAAAGGCCTTGCAGAGAGATCTGGACAGGTTGGAGAGCTGGGCGATCACCAACCGCATGAAGTTTAAGAACAGCAAGCGCCAGGTCCTGCACGGGACGCTGGAGAGCAGCCCCGCAGAGAGGGATCTGGGGGTCGTGGTTGACAGCAAGTTGAATATGAGCCAGCAGTGTGCCCTGGCAGCCAGGAGGGCCAACCGTATCCTGGGGTGCATCAAGCACGGCATCGCTGGTCGGTCGAGGGAAGTGATTGTCCCGCTCTACTCTGCGCTGGTGCGGCCTCACCTCGAGCACTGCGTGCAGTTATGGGCACCACAGTACAAAAGAGATGTAAAACTGTTGGGGAGTGTCCAGAGGAGGGCGACAAAGATGGTGAAGGGCCTAGAGGGGAAGACGTGTGAGGAGCGGCTGAGGTCACTTGGCCTGTTCAGCCTGGAGAAGAGGAGGCTGAGGGGAGACCTCATCGCGGCCTACAGCTTCCTCGCGAGGGGGAGCGGAGGGGCAGGCGCCGACCTGTTCTCCTCAGTCACCAGTGATAGGACCCGCGGGAATCCCCTCGTGCCGCAGGGGGCTCCTGCGGGAAGCGCCCGCCCCACCTACCTCTCCGCCCGCTGCGCGGCCCCGCAGGGCGCGGGGTCCCCGTCCCAGCACCTGTGGGTGTGGGAGCCGTGGGGAGCAGGCCTGGGGCTTCCCCACCAGCCCCAGGCACCAGTAGCGGCGTTTCTCGTGGGGGGCGTTGATTTTTGAGTTCAATCTCGATTTCCTCCTCATTTGAGGTTCTATCTCTTTATTCCCTCCCCGTTTGAGCTTCAATCTCTGTATTCACTCCTTGTTTGAGGTTCAACCCCATGATTTAATCCTCATTTTAGCTTCAATCTCTTAATTAATACCACATTTGAAGTTCAACCCCATTATTTACTCCTCGTTTGAGGTTCAATCTCTTTATTAACGCCACATTTGAGGTCCAATCCCGTTATTCACTCCTCCTTCGAGCTCCAGTCTCGTTATCTCCCCCTCGTTTGAGGTTCAATCCCGTTCCTTCTTCCCCCTTGTCGTGGTGGCCGGGGCAGCCGCAGCCTCCCGGGGCTGCACGGTGCCGCCACCGAGGCCTTGGGGCCCAGCCCCGTGGGTCACGGCGCTGCCTTCGCTGGGGTGGCGAAGCGGAGCTGGGTGTACGTCAGCTCTCCCTGCGGGCACCAACGCCATCAGAGCGACCCTGACCCCAGCCCCACAACCCCTGTGGGGCTATGGCCACCCCCTGGTGCCCGCCGCTGCCCCTGCCCGGCCCCGCTATCGCCACCACCCAGTGTGGGGACACCCGGGGAACGCACGGCCTCACCTGCTGGTGCTGGGGTGCAGGAGGGTCCGGGGCTCTGGGCCGGAGTCCTGGCGGGGACAGAGACGTGTCCCCAGCATGGGGACGGAGGGGAAATGGGGATGGAGGTGGGGGAGCGGGGTGCAAGGCAGCAGGGGATGGCCGAGGGCACGGGGGGCCGTCACCCCCAGCCCCTGCTTGGCTCCTTACCCGTCCGTGCGCGGAGGAGGCAGCAGACGCTGATGCTGAGGCCGAGCAGCAGCAGCGCCCCGGCTGCGGCCATGGCCACGGCACTTGGTGTCGTGCAGGCACCTGGGGGGGGTGGCTTGTCCCAGCCATCTTCTGACCCCCACTGTCCCCCCCACTGCCCTCTCCCATACCCCAACATCCCCCCGTCGCCCCCCATTATCCCCCATCGCCCCCCAACATCCCCCATCGCCCCCCATTATCCCACCATCGCCCCCCAATATACCCCCATCGCCCCCCAACATCCCCCCATTGCCCCCAACATGCCCCCATTCCCCCCACTGATTCCCCGGGCCACACCATCCCCACTGCCTCAGTTTCCCCACATGTGCCCCAGCTCCGAGGAGCTGCCGGGGAAGGGGGGGTCACCCCATCTGCCCTCTCCCCTGTTCACCTCCGTGCCCAGGCTCATGCTCACCCTTGGCCCCGTGCAGCTCCACGCTCCTCCGGACGGGGGGACCGGAGGCATTGAAGCGCACCTCGCAGAGCCCCCCCGTGCTCCCAGCGATGCCCGCGGGGCTGATGAGCAGCTCTGTGCTGTCCCCCAGCCCCAGCACCTCCTGGGCTCGGGTGCCCCCCGGCCAGGAGACGAGGACAGGGCCGCTGGTGTTGCCCACGGCACAGACCAGGCCGGGGGGGTCTGAAGGGGAGCCGTGGGGCGCCAGCACCCGCACCCAGCTCTGGGCCCTCCAGCTGTCTGCACAAACGAGAGCAGGGGCTTGGTGGGCTCTGATGTGGGCAGAGACCCCGCGCCCCCCTGGGGACCCCGGCACAGTGACACGAGGGGCATGAGGGTTGGGGGTCCCTGCAATGGGGAGAAATGGGGGTCCCATCCAACATAGGGACATGGGTGCAGACTGTGCGATGGGGGGACTTGGGGGGTCGCAGCCAATGGACAGTACGGGAGGGGACCATCCACTAGGAGTCACGGGGGATCCCCATCCAACACGGGGGGGCTCGGGGGTACATGTGGGGGTCCCCCCACCACCCCCAGCCCAGCTGGCCCCCTACCTCCCACGATCAGCGCGGTGCCGTTGCCGAACTTCAGACTGGAGCCGATGTTGTAGGCGCAGAGGTAGAGGCCGGTGTGGTCGGGGCGGGCAGCAGCGATGTGCAGCACGGCGCGTTGCCTCGTGTACTCACAGGAAAATCCCTCCTGAGCCTCCTGGATGCAGCTGAGGATCAGCCGGGGCCGTTCCCCACGGCCTTGCCGGTACCAGAGCACTTTGCCTCTGCCATCGAACTTCTCATCCGGAATGCAGCCGATCTCCACCGTGGCCCCGGGCTCCATGAAGAGGACGGGCTGGGGCTGCTGCAGCACCAGCGGTGCTGCCGGCACTGCAGGGACCGACCGGGGGCTCATTCACCGCCTGCCCCCTAAGCCCAGCCCATGCTCCCACCACCCGGGGGGCACTCGGAAAGCAACAGAAGCCCCCTCTCCCCAGCCCCTGCCCCGATGCTCACCCAGCCAGAGCAGCAGCAGCCCCGTGGCCAGCAGTGCCTTCGCGCAGGAGAAACCCAGGGGCGCCATCGTCGTGCTCGTCCCAGCCCTTCTGCAGGGCGGCCGAGTGCACCGGGACCTGAGGCTGCCCGAAGCGCGAGGCCCCGGCAGTGAAGCCCCCCAGCCGTGTGGACACGGTGTGCCCACGAAGGACGCGGTGTCCCCACGAGGGATGCGTCCTCCCCACGCGCCGCTGCCGGCAGCTGTGGGGCGCATCGCCGGGTGCAGAGCTCATGTCAGCTTGCTGGCACGGACCCACATCCGGTAGGAAAATTTGGGTTTTAACCATTTTTGTGATGCTCAGGGCCGGAGGCGGCCCCTCAAAGGCCCCGCGGCGCCCTCTGATGCCCACCCCCAAATACTCGACACGAAGGAAGAAGCCAGCCCCAGCGCTGGGCACTACAAACCACAGCGCACCGTGCCGCCGCTCGTGCTTTGGGGAAACCGCAGCGCAGAGGCTGGAGAGCTGCCTCGGGGCGGGGGTGGCTGCACCCCCAGCCCCGGCCCCCGCAGCCATCCTCACGTCAGCCAAAGTGACCTTAACGGTGACGTTCAAAGGGCCGGGGACTGAAGGCGAGAGGCAACTTTGGTCCCCATCCCCCTGCCCTGCTTTCCTGTTGTGGTTCGGCAAACGTGGCTCTTTGCTAAACCGGCGCCGAACTTTGGCGACAAAAACCTTCAAACCCAACGGTTTGCTGGCAGCGGAGTGGGGGGGCAGGGGTTCTGTGCGAATAAACAGCAGAGAAGTGACAAAATCAACAAGGCGAGGCTGACCGCAGCGCTCCTCGGCTCAGGCAGCTCCGCACCCAGCCTCCAGCTGCTGCAACGAGGCCGAGCCTCCGCGAGCCGCCTTTGCCCCGCCAGTGCCCGCCGGCTCCCCGGGGCCCTGCCCAGCCCAGAGGCACCTCGCCGCCCGCCCCGGTGCTCGTCGTGCTCCTCTCCAGAGCAGAACTGTGCCCGCACGCGTCCCCGTCCACGTGGCGCGGCCTCGTGAGGTTTGCTCCAGCCTGAAGGCCACGAGCGGCCGCGGTGCCGAGCTGCGAGAGAGGAAGAACCAGGGGACGATGCCCGGGGCTCCTTGGGGCGATGCGCAGGCAGACAAAGCGCAGCAGGACCCCCCCGGTGCAATTAGGAGCTGCAATTAAATTCCATTCCGCGAGCAGGAGCGGGGCGCGCGGCCCATCGAGCACTTGCGGCGGGGGCGAAGGAGGCCGGGGCTGCGCCCGCCGCCCCGTTTCGCTTTCTAAGCTCCGTCCCCGTGCCAGGCATCGCCTCCCTCTCTGCCTCTGCGACCCCAGGTGACAGCCAGGCTCCAGGACGTCCTCATCCCGCTGGCTGCTGGACCCGGCCATCGGCTTCGCCCTTCGCTGAACCCGAGCAAAACCTTCGCCTTCCCCGCAGGACGCCGCAGAGCTGCGCCTCGCGCCGCGGCACGCGGAGCCTGGGAGCCGGCCCCTGCACGGCCAGGGCAGGGTGAGGGGCTCGGGGCTGCTGTGAGACCTGAGCCCTCGTCCCACGCCCAGCAAAAATCTCCCTTCTGCCTGCTCAAAGCTTTTTGCAGGACCCGAGAGGTGACCGAGGAGCGTGGCCAGCCCCAGCCGGAGATGTGCAGCCTGCCCGGGGTTATCCTGCTCCTCCTGACAGGTACGTCCCGCTCCACGAATGCTCCAGCCTTGCTTTCTGCTACGCTAAACCCGCTTGGGATCGTCCGAAGCGGCTTAACACCAGCCTGAGCCGGCGGGCAGAGGGAGGGGAGGCAGCCGTGGGGCTTACGCGCATCAGAGGTTTGCTGAACGAGTTTCCCTGAAGCATTTTCAACGCGATCTCTTCTAAAGCCTGAGCGCGGCGGCTGTGCAAAACCCACCCCGGGGTGCTGCTGCCTCTCCGAGAGGCAGGACTTGCCTCCCGAATGCCGAAGCACAGCGGGCTTCTCACACGCCGTGCCAGGCGCTGCTCCAGCCCTGACTTTTTTTGCCTGCAAACCTCGTTTGCCGTGGAGGAAGCACAGACGATCCCATCTGCACCCGAGCGCGCGGGGCCCCGGCGCTGCTGGCTGCCCTCCCCTGTGTTTCGCGTTGTGCATTTTGTGGGGGTGATGCTCTGCCTCGGGGCTGAGGAAGGCGGATCGCTGTGGCATGCCAATTTCGCACTGAACCCCCCCAACCCCGCTGGTTTGGAGCCAGAAGCCGACAGCCCGATGCGCAAGGGTGACCCCGTGGCACCGGCTGCTGCGCTCAGACCCGCTCCTCCCGTGCAGGAGCCGCCTCTGCGGAGGAGCCGCGGATCTGGCAGAGCCCAGTGCAGCTCTGGCTGCCCCCCGGGGCGACGGTGGAGCTGAGCTGCAACATCTCGGGCAGCCCATGGGTCGCCAATTGGTACAGGGAGAAGCCGGACGGCAGCTTGGAATGGATTTACCAGAGCACAGAGTCCTCGAAACCAAAGGGGAGATACTCAGGGACGGTGAGAGCACCGGGATTTTTCTCCTTTAATATCAGCGATGTGCAGCGTGAGGACTCTGGGTCTTATTACTGCACCTCCTCCGTGTCGCACTCCCACTTCGGGGACGGGACCAGGCTCCTCGTCACAGGTGAGCGCGGCAGCGTGCGGCGGTGCTGGGGACATCCCTGGGGACATCCCTGGGGACACCGGGTTTTCCCACCCACTTTTAGATGCCACGGAGCCCAAGCTCTCCATCCTGGTGCCCGTGGACGCGGAGGAGCCCTCGGACGTTGTCCCCCTGCTGTGCCACCTCCACGACCTCCCCAGGGGCTGGGACACCGTCCGCTGGCACCACGGCAGGGACACCCCGGTGACGGCTGAGGCCGTGGACGAGCGCGGGGTCCTCGGCGCCTGGAGCCTCACCTGGGTCTCGGCCGAGCGCTGGGACGGGGCCGCGGCGTGCACGGCCACGGAGCACGGCACGGGCAGGAACGTCAGCGGGGCTGTCAGCGGGACCGTCAGCACGGGTCAGCTCGAGCAGCAGCCCCCTTGGGACCGCGGGCTTTGCTCTGTGCTTGGTCTGTGCTTGCAGGGACTATAAGCCCCGAACGCCCCCGTCCCATTGCTTCTGCTGCTGCAGTCTGTAGCAAAACACAGCAGAGGACGCGGGGAGGTTCCTGGGTCCATCATCCTGCTCCACAGCAGGACTCGGCCTCTCTCAGCCCATCACAGCCCGGTTCTTCCAGCCTTTCCTCACAAGGAAGATCTGGAAATCTCTTTTCCCCGTCTCTCTGGGCTCCCCATGCGCTGAAACGCTCCAAACGATGCCCTGGCCACATCGCCCCGCGGTGCAGCCGCTTCTCTCCTCCTCCCTTCCCCCGGCCGCCCCGCTGCTGCGCTCGGGCGCTCGACCAAAGCCCGGTCCCAGCTCTGTGAACCGCTTCCAACGTCTCCTTCTCCTCCCCTCCCTCCCTGCAGCAGGATGCTTCCTGTGGCTGCTGGCGTTCGTGCCGCCCGGCGCCGCCGTCCTCGGGTTGATCCGGTGGGCATCCCGGCTCCGCCGAAGGCCGGCCCGCGCGGTGCTGAGACGGGGCCCGGAGGTGAGCTGCTTCCCCAGCCCCCGGCACGAGGCGCCGTGAGGTGGTTCTGCGCCTCGCGGGTTGGCCTCGGCTCTCGGCAAGGCAGGAGGAAGGAGCTCAAAAGCAGCCCGGCTGGGGGCTTTGGCGCGGGCAAAGCATCCCCTGCAGGTGCAGGTGCAGCGCTGCCCCAGCGCCTTTTGCTCCGCACCCCGTCCGGCCCCGCTCTGCCTTCGCTCACGTTACGGAAGCGCTTGGGAGCAGTTGCTCCAGGGTGCACGAGTGCAAGTGCGAGCAGGGCACGGGGCACGCGCTCGTTTCTCCCCAGCCGTCGCCGGGAAGGGCTCCCCGGTGCGGGGCGAGGGTTTAACCACGCGCCTTCTCGCTTTCTGTTGCAGACCGAGTGCGAGTACGCGGCGGTGGGGCACTGAGAAGCCCTTTCCCCGCGCCCGCTCTGCCAGAACCCGCTCACGCCTGCGGTCTGCAAAGCAGCTAAAAAAAGAGAGGAAAGGGAAAGTTGTGGGATCCTGCGCTTTGCGGCGATGGGGACTGGGCGGGCACGGCCCCAGCGCGTGGCGAGATCCCCGCAGATCTTTCCTAGCCTGCTGGGCAGTGCTTTTAGCGGACAGTTTGGGTTCCTCTTCTACAATCTTTCAAGCCAAACGCCAGGCGGACGGGGCGAGCTGGTGCTGCGGGAGCTGTGTCCGGCTGTGGTGGGGGCAGCCAGGGCACCTCAAGCAGCCCCAAACCCCTTTTCCCCCCTTCCACACCCCCAGGAGCAGGTCTGGGTGGGCAATGTGCCGTTTTCCTGCTGGATTTCCCTGCTTGGCTTCATGGCAGAGGGGGAGGAGGAATGCTGAGAGCGCTGCGGGAAGCTCGATAGCCATGAGAAAGCGCGTGCAAATAATAAAACTCATGATTTCTTGGTAAGCAAGCGAGGTCTCGGCTTCATTGGGATTGCTCCTTGCGCTACCCTGTGTGACAGCTAAAGGGAGGTGGGGGGGTGGCGATGTACGTGAGGCAGGGGCTGGACTGTGTGGAACTTCAAGTTGCGATGGCAAAGTTGAGAGCCTCTGGGGAAGGATTAAGGGACGAAGAAATAAAGGGGATGTCGTTGTGGGAGTCTATCACAGACCACCTGGCCAGGACGACAACCCCGATGAATTATTCTTTGCGGAACTAAGAGATGCCTCGAGATCAACTCCCCTTGTCCTTAAGGGGGACTTCAACTTGCCAGACGTCAGCTGGGATCACCACATGGCCGACGCGAGCAAGTCCAGGAGGTTCCTAAAGCACCTAGATGATAACTTCTTGGTGCAGGTGCTAAGGGAGCCAACTAGGAAAGGTGCCCTCCTTGATCTGTTGCTGGAGAACAGAGAGGGTCTTCTGGGGGACGTGGCCATTGGCGGCCGTCTCGGCCATAGTGACCATGAAGTGGTTGAGTTTAAAATTGACGGCGAGAGAAGGAAAACTGCCACCAAAACTTCAACCCTGGATATGGGGAAAGCAGGCTTCAGGCTGCTCAGGGAACTAATCAGCAAGGTCCCCTGGGAAACTGCTTTTGAAGGCATTGGCGTCCATCAGTGCTGGTCAGTCTTTAAGCACTGCCTCCTAAAAGCACAGGATCAGGCAATTCCAAAATTTCGGAAGTCAGGCAAGCGGGGCAGAAGGCCGGCCTGGCTGACCAGGGATCTTCTACTGGAGCTTAGGCGAAAAAAGAAAATGTACGGCTGCTGGAAGGAGGGTCAGGCGACGTGGAAGGAATACAGGGACACTGTTCACGTTTGGAGGGAGAAAATTCGTGTGGCCAAAGCCCAACTAGAGTTGAAGCTGGCCAAGTCTGTGGGAGCAAATTTGCCGACGACACCAAACTTGGAGGTGTTGTAGACTCGGCTGAGGGTGGAAAGGCCTTGCAGAGAGATCTGGACAGGTTGGAGAGCTGGGCGATCACCAACCGCATGAAGTTTAAGAACAGCAAGCGCCAGGTCCTGCACGGGACGCTGGAGAGCAGCCCCGCAGAGAGGGATCTGGGGGTCGTGGTTGACAGCAAGTTGAATATGAGCCAGCAGTGTGCCCTGGCAGCCAGGAGGGCCAACCGTATCCTGGGGTGCATCAAGCACGGCATCGCTGGTCGGTCGAGAGAAGTGATTGTCCCGCTCTACTCTGCGCTGGTGCGGCCTCACCTCGAGCACTGCGTGCAGTTATGGGCACCACAGTACAAAAGAGATGTAAAACTGTTGGGGAGTGTCCAGAGGAGGGCGACAAAGATGGTGAAGGGCCTAGAGGGGAAGACGTGTGAGGAGCAGCTGAGGTCACTTGGCCTGTTCAGCCTGGAGAAGAGGAGGCTGAGGGGAGACCTCATCGTGGCCTACAGCTTCCTCGCGAGGGGGAGCGGAGGGGCAGGCGCCGACCTGTTCTCCTCAGTCACCAGTGATAGGACCCGCGGGAATCCCCTCGTGCCGCAGGGGGCTCCTGCGGGAAGCGCCCGCCCCACCTACCTCTCCGCCCGCTGCGCGGCCCCGCAGGGCGCGGGGTCCCCGTCCCAGCACCTGTGGGTGTGGGAGCCGTGGGGAGCAGGCCTGGGGCTTCCCCACCAGCCCCAGGCACCAGTAGCGGCGTTTCTCGTGGGGGCGTTGATTTTTGAGTTCAATCTCGATTTCCTCCTCATTTGAGGTTCTATCTCTTTATTCCCTCCCCGTTTGAGCTTCAATCTCTGTATTTACTCCTTGTTTGAGGTTCAACCCCATGATTTAATCCTCATTTTAGCTTCAATCTCTTAATTAATACCACATTTGAAGTTCAACCCCATTATTTACTCCTCGTTTGAGGTTCAATCTCTTTATTAACGCCACATTTGAGGTCCAATCCCGTTATTCACTCCTCCTTCGAGCTCCAGTCTCGTTATCTCCCCCTCGTTTGAGGTTCAATCCCGCTCCTTCCTCCCCCTTGTCGTGGTGGCCGGGGCAGCCGCAGCCTCCCGGGGCTGCACGGTGCCGCCACCGAGGCCTTGGGGCCCAGCCCCGTGGGTCACGGCGCTGCCTTCGCTGGGGTGGCGAAGCGGAGCTGGGCGTACGTCAGCTCTCCCTGCGGGCACCAACGCCATCAGAGCGACCCTGACCCCAGCCCCACAACCCCTGTGGGGCTATGGCCATCCCCTGGTGCCCGCCGCTGCCCCTGCCCGGCCCCGCTATCGCCACCACCCAGTGTGGGGACACCCGGGGAACGCACGGCCTCACCTGCTGGTGCTGGGGTGCAGGAGGGTCCGGGGCTCTGGGCCGGAGTCCTGGCGGGGACAGAGACGTGTCCCCAGCATGGGGACGGAGGGGAAATGGGGATGGAGGTGGGGGAGCGGGGTGCAAGGCAGCAGGGGATGGCCGAGGGCACGGGGGGCCGTCACCCCCAGCCCCTGCTTGGCTCCTTACCCGTCCGTGCGCGGAGGAGGCAGCAGACGCTGATGCTGAGGCCGAGCAGCAGCAGCGCCCCGGCTGCGGCCATGGCCACGGCACTTGGTGTCGTGCAGGCACCTGGGGGGGTGGCTTGTCCCAGCCATCTTCTGACCCCCACTGTCCCCCCCACTGCCCTCTCCCATACCCCAACATCCCCCCGTCGCCCCCCATTATCCCACCATCGCCCCCCAACATCCCCCCATCGCCCCCCATTATCCCACCATCGCCCCCCAATATACCCCCATCGCCCCCCAACATCCCCCCATTGCCCCCAACATGCCCCCATTCCCCCCACTGATTCCCCGGGCCACACCATCCCCACTGCCTCAGTTTCCCCACATGTGCCCCAGCTCCGAGGAGCTGCCGGGGAAGGGGGGGTCACCCCATCTGCCCTCTCCCCTGTTCACCTCCGTGCCCAGGCTCGTGCTCACCCTTGGCCCCGTGCAGCTCCACGCTCCTCCGGACGGGGGGACCGGAGGCATTGAAGCGCACCTCGCAGAGCCCCCCCGTGCTCCCAGCGATGCCCGCGGGGCTGATGAGCAGCTCTGTGCTGTCCCCCAGCCCCAGCACCTCCTGGGCTCGGGTGCCCCCCGGCCAGGAGACGAGGACAGGGCCGCTGGTGTTGCCCACGGCACAGACCAGGCCGGGGGGGTCTGAAGGGGAGCCGTGGGGCGCCAGCACCCGCACCCAGCTCTGGGCCCTCCAGCTGTCTGCACAAACGAGAGCAGGGGCTTGGTGGGCTCCGATGTGGGCAGAGACCCCGCGCCCCCCTGGGGACCCCGGCACAGTGACACGAGGGGCATGAGGGTTGGGGGTCCCTGCAATGGGGAGAAATGGGGGTCCCATCCAACATAGGGACATGGGTGCGGACTGTGCGATGGGGGGACTTGGGGGGTCGCAGCCAATGGACAGTACGGGAGGGGATCATCCACTAGGAGTCACGGGGGATCCCCATCCAACACGGGGGGGCTCGGGGGTACATGTGGGGGTCCCCCCACCACCCCCAGCCCAGCTGGCCCCCTACCTCCCACGATCAGCGCGGTGCCGTTGCCGAACTTCAGACTGGAGCCGATGTTGTAGGCGCAGAGGTAGAGGCCGGTGTGGTCGGGGCGGGCAGCAGCGATGTGCAGCACGGCGCGTTGCCTCGTGTACTCACAGGAAAATCCCTCCTGAGCCTCCTGGATGCAGCTGAGGATCAGCCGGGGCCGTTCCCCACGGCCTTGCCGGTACCAGAGCACTTTGCCTCTGCCATCGAACTTCTCATCCGGAATGCAGCCGATCTCCACCGTGGCCCCGGGCTCCATGAAGAGGACGGGCTGGGGCTGCTGCAGCACCAGCGGTGCTGCCGGCACTGCAGGGACCGACCGGGGGCTCATTCACCGCCTGCCCCCTAAGCCCAGCCCATGCTCCCACCACCCGGGGGGCACTCGGAAAGCAACAGAAGCCCCCTCTCCCCAGCCCCTGCCCCGATGCTCACCCAGCCAGAGCAGCAGCAGCCCCGTGGCCAGCAGCGCCTTCGCGCAGGAGAAACCCAGGGGCGCCACCGTCGTGCTCGTCCCAGCCCTTCTGCAGGGCGGCCGAGTGCACCGGGACCTGAGGCTGCCCGAAGCGCGAGGCCCCGGCAGTGAAGCCCCCCAGCCGTGTGGACACGGTGTGCCCACGAAGGACGCGGTGTCCCCACGAGGGATGCGTCCTCCCCACGCGCCGCTGCCGGCAGCTGTGGGGCGCATCGCCGGGTGCAGAGCTCATGTCAGCTTGCTGGCACGGACCCACATCCGGTAGGAAAATTTGGGTTTTAACCATTTTTGTGATGCTCAGGGCCGGAGGCGGCCCCTCAAAGGCCCCGCGGCGCCCTCTGATGCCCACCCCCAAATACTCGACACGAAGGAAGAAGCCAGCCCCAGCGCTGGGCACTACAAACCACAGCGCACCGTGCCGCCGCTCGTGCTTTGGGGAAACCGCAGCGCAGAGGCTGGAGAGCTGCCTCGGGGCGGGGGTGGCTGCACCCCCAGCCCCGGCCCCCGCAGCCATCCTCACGTCAGCCAAAGTGACCTTAACGGTGACGTTCAAAGGGCCGGGGACTGAAGGCGAGAGGCAACTTTGGTCCCCATCCCCCTGCCCTGCTTTCCTGTTGTGGTTCGGCAAACGTGGCTCTTTGCTAAACCGGCGCCGAACTTTGGCGACAAAAACCTTCAAACCCAACGGTTTGCTGGCAGCGGAGTGGGGGGGCAGGGGTTCTGTGCGAATAAACAGCAGAGAAGTGACAAAATCAACAAGGCGAGGCTGACCGCAGCGCTCCTCGGCTCAGGCAGCTCCGCACCCAGCCTCCAGCTGCTGCAACGAGGCCGAGCCTCCGCGAGCCGCCTTTGCCCCGCCAGTGCCCGCCGGCTCCCCGGGGCCCTGCCCAGCCCAGAGGCACCTCGCCGCCCGCCCCGGTGCTCGTCGTGCTCCTCTCCAGAGCAGAACTGTGCCCGCACGCGTCCCCGTCCACGTGGCGCGGCCTCGTGAGGTTTGCTCCAGCCTGAAGGCCACGAGCGGCCGCGGTGCCGAGCTGCGAGAGAGGAAGAACCAGGGGACGATGCCCGGGGCTCCTTGGGGCGATGCGCAGGCAGACAAAGCGCAGCAGGACCCCCCCGGTGCAATTAGGAGCTGCAATTAAATTCCATTCCGCGAGCAGGAGCGGGGCGCGCGGCCCATCGAGCACTTGCGGCGGGGGCGAAGGAGGCCGGGGCTGCGCCCGCCGCCCCGTTTCGCTTTCTAAGCTCCGTCCCCGTGCCAGGCATCGCCTCCCTCTCTGCCTCTGCGACCCCAGGTGACAGCCAGGCTCCAGGACGTCCTCATCCCGCTGGCTGCTGGACCCGGCCATCGGCTTCGCCCTTCGCTGAACCCGAGCAAAACCTTCGCCTTCCCCGCAGGACGCCGCAGAGCTGCGCCTCGCGCCGCGGCACGCGGAGCCTGGGAGCCGGCCCCTGCACGGCCAGGGCAGGGTGAGGGGCTCGGGGCTGCTGTGAGACCTGAGCCCTCGTCCCACGCCCAGCAAAAATCTCCCTTCTGCCCGCTCAAAGCTTTTTGCAGGACCCGAGAGGTGACCGAGGAGCGTGGCCAGCCCCAGCCGGAGATGTGCAGCCTGCCCGGGGTTATCCTGCTCCTCCTGACAGGTACGTCCCGCTCCACGAATGCTCCAGCCTTGCTTTCTGCTACGCTAAACCCGCTTGGGATCGTCCGAAGCGGCTTAACACCAGCCTGAGCCGGCGGGCAGAGGGAGGGGAGGCAGCCGTGGGGCTTACGCGCATCAGAGGTTTGCTGAACGAGTTTCCCTGAAGCATTTTCAGCGCGATCTCTTCTAAAGCCTGAGCGCGGCGGCTGTGCAAAACCCACCCCGGGGTGCTGCTGCCTCTCCGAGAGGCAGGACTTGCCTCCCGAATGCCGAAGCACAGCGGGCTTCTCACACGCCGTGCCAGGCGCTGCTCCAGCCCTGACTTTTTTCGCCTGCAAACCTCGTTTGCCGTGGAGGAAGCACAGACGATCCCACCTGCACCCGAGCGCGCGGGGCCCCGGCGCTGCTGGCTGCCCTCCCCTGTGTTTTGCGTTGTGCATTTTGTGGGGGTGATGCTCTGCCTCGGGGCTGAGGAAGGCGGATCGCTGTGGCATGCCAATTTCGCACTGAACCCCCCCAACCCCGCTGGTTTGGAGCCAGAAGCCGACAGCCCGATGCGCAAGGGTGACCCCGTGGCACCGGCTGCTGCGCTCAGACCCGCTCCTCCCGTGCAGGAGCCGCCTCTGCGGAGGAGCCGCGGATCTGGCAGAGCCCAGTGCAGCTCTGGCTGCCCCCCGGGGCGACGGTGGAGCTGAGCTGCAACATCTCGGGCAGCCCATGGGACGCCAATTGGTACAGGGAGAAGCCGGACGGCAGCTTGGAATGGATTTACCAGAGCACAGAGTCCTCGAAACCAAAGGGGAGATACTCAGGGACGGTGAGAGCACCGGGATTTTTCTCCTTTAGTATCAGCAATGTGCAGCGTGAGGACTCTGGGTCTTATTACTGCACCTCCTCCGTGTTGCACTCCCACTTCGGGGACGGGACCAGGCTCCTCGTCACAGGTGAGCGCGGCAGCGTGCGGCGGTGCTGGGGACATCCCTGGGGACATCCCTGGGGACACCGGGTTTTCCCACCCACTTTTAGATGCCACGGAGCCCAAGCTCTCCATCCTGGTGCCCGTGGACGCGGAGGAGCCCTCGGACGTTGTCCCCCTGCTGTGCCACCTCCACGACCTCCCCAGGGGCTGGGACACCGTCCGCTGGCACCACGGCAGGGACACCCCGGTGACGGCTGAGGCCGTGGACGAGCGCGGGGTCCTCGGCGCCTGGAGCCTCACCTGGGTCTCGGCCGAGCGCTGGGACGGGGCCGCGGCGTGCACGGCCACG
The DNA here is from genome assembly GCF_013377495.2 of Cygnus atratus. Taxonomy (NCBI): domain Eukaryota; kingdom Metazoa; phylum Chordata; class Aves; order Anseriformes; family Anatidae; genus Cygnus; species Cygnus atratus. The sequence continues at coordinate 43,710 of NW_026109719.1, forward strand.
G